>NC_063050.1:52195441-52407941 GCF_018812025.1 Megalobrama amblycephala
CCCCAATGTACCTTTTTACAAGATGTAATATAAATCTCAGGTGTCCCCAGATTGTGTCTGTGAAGTTTCAGCTCAAAATACCCCACAGATCATTTATTATACCATGTTGTAAACACCCATTTTTGACAGGAAGGAAAAACATGCTGTTTTTGTGCATGTATCTTTAAATGCAAATGAGCTGCTGCTCCCCACCCCACACACGTTGCATACAATTTATTCTTAAATATGAAGAAAATTGTAATAATCTAAATAGCTTTTTTTTTTTTTTCCCCCCACTGTAAAGAACCTTTTTTGTGTAATTTAAAGGTTGTTAAATGTTTATTATGGAACCATCAATGCAAATAAATAAGCTTTAAGAGAACCACTCTAAACCGCTGTAGTTGTTTGGAATATTGTTCAATCATGAATCAAGAGCAGGGACATGCATTAGGAAAGTGAACTGATTTTCATGTTTATTTGAGTACTAATGTTTCTCAGTATTTTTGGCATTTCATCTGAAAACTCAGAGGAAGAAGAAAAAAAAAAAAAAAATCTCTCAAATTGTGCTTATTTGCCAAGTCAGCAACTTGGAGAATTCAATATAAACTCATCAAATTCCTCCAAGAGCAAATCATCTGCGCTGCAGTCCACAGTAATTCTTTGTACTCTTACAGTATGTCATCTATTGACTCATTTGAGTCTATTTTTATTCCTCCTCAGGGCTTGTAGGAGAAACACCTGAAACAAAGCCTTCTGAACAACCTCTGTGCAAAATAAAATACTGAATGAAATTCCATACTTAATCCTTTCTCAGCAAATATCCCTTGATTAACATGTGAGCATCCCAGATTTTACTCACCATTTCTCCACATTTAATCCGTTTCCTCCACAGCTCTCTCGAGCCAGTGCTGTGCCAAGATCGCCCATTATGGTTGTCAATCTGCTCTGGTACAACTGCACAGAACACATCTACAGGGAGAGGATGAAATGTGGGAGTGAAAAGAAATGGAAGGATGTGTGTAGAGGCGGGTAAGGAGAAACCTGAGTGATAGCAGAGTGCCAAGCGGCTGATTCTTGTTGGAATCAACTGTGAAGGGCAAGTTGGAGGTGTGAGGGATCTATATTTTACCTCTCATGCTCTTCTTCCTGTCCCAGCAGTCCTGCCACGGCCACTGCATCCTGCAGCTCAAGGATCTGCTGAACATCTGTGCAGAACTCCATACTCAGTCTCAGTCTGGGATGCATGCACATGTTCCCAAGGTAACTCGGTCTATTTGCCACATTGCACGCCCTACCCTGTATTTTTGTCTTGTTTCACAGTGAAAATACAGTATCTAAGCATTATATTAAGTCTATATATTATATTATACACTATATTTTGTATTTTATATAAAATATACACACACATACATACATGTATACATATAAATAAAAATGTTTTTTTTTTTTTTTTTTTTTTTTTGCATGTTCTAAGAACATTTTGTTGACATTCACATTAATTTATGAAAACATTATTTCTGAATGTTCTCTCAATGTTCTAAATGTTTTTTTTTTTTTTTTTTTTCCTAAATGGTTTAAAATCGTTTTAAAAACATTACTAAAGTTCTGAGAACCTTCCCTGTTAGCGTGATGTTCTTTGTGTCTCAAACACTTTCTTCACACATGCAAAGGGTTTAAGATGGCTGGGAAGGTCAACAAGAAAGTATTAGAGGGTCTCAAGGTGAATTGTAGCACCCCATAAAGCTGACGAAAGGGCATTTATATACAGGAAGATGAAAGCAAACATGCTGAGGGGAAACGGTGCAATGCTTCACCAAATCAGATGCTCTGTATGGTATTTTATCTATATATACCATCTGTTTTTCTTTCCCTTACCTATAAAATAACTCTCTTCTTTTCAGTCTACAACTGTCAGTGAAAGGAAATTATATTTGGACTAGATACACTAGAGCAGTGGTCCTCAAAAGTGGGTCATGGGTCTATTGTGATAGGTTTGCAGACTGCAAGGGAAAATTATGCCAAATGGGGAAAAAAAAAAGAAAAAAAAATGCAGCCAACCATATAATTATGGATACAGTGGATAGGATAATAAGCATAATGTGGTTAATTTAGTATCATTTATCTACTATTATAGTATTTAACAATTAGCTATTGTTATTTGCTATTTTATTTTACTTATTTATTTTTTGTTGTAATTTTAGTACTTTAACTTCAACTTATTTCCATTAGTCAACTTAGTTCCATTAGATTTCAACTGACAAAAAACTACTTTTAATAGTTTCATTTTAGTAACAATAACAACATATAGCAACAATGGTAGTAAAAAAGTAAAAGTAAGAGAAAAGTAAAAAAAAAAAAAAAAAAAAAAAATACAAATTGATTTAAGATGTATTTTTTATTACATTTGAATGTATTTTATTGCATTTATTAATGATGCTTGCTTAGATAATAAGACAACTTTTGCCTTTTGCCTGCAAAAAAAAAAGAGAAAAGGTTAAAAATAGAATTAATTTGTAACAGTAAACAACCACCCAAAACGCCCTAGCTGCTATTGCATGTCAACATTTTAAAACCTTTTTGAACACCTTAGCAACACCCTGCCAACCACTTGAACAACATAACAGCATGCAAAGGACAGACTAATAATGCCATTGCATCCACCAAGAATACCATAACAATCACATGGAAACATTATGAAATCTTTTAGAACACCTTATTTTATTGCATTTGTTAATGGTGCTTGCTTAGAAGAATAAGACACAACTTTTGCCTTTTGCCTGCAAAAAAAATAAGTAAAAATAAAATAAAAATAAATAAATAAAATAAAAAAATATTAGGATAAAAATAGAATTATTTAATTTGTATCAGTAAACAACCTAGCTATTGCATGTCAACATTCTAAAATCTTTTATAACACCTTAGCAACACCCTGGCAACCACCTGAACAACATAACAACATGCAGAGGAGACTTGGAACAGACTAATAATGTCATTGCAACCACCAGCAATACTCTAGCAACCCCATGGCAACATTCTAAAATATTTTATAACACCTGAGCAACTACATAGCAACACCCTGGCAACCACTATAACACCATAGTAACTGCATGACAACATGCAGAGGACACAAAAAAACAGATGATTACCATTTCAGTCACCAGGAAACATTCTAAAATCTTTTAGAAGGCTTTAGCAACTACATAGCAACACCCTGGCAACCACTAAAACACCATAGTAACTGCATAACAATGCAGATGACACTTAGAACAGACTAATAATGCCATTGCATGCCTAGCAACACCCTGTTTGTGACTGTGGTATTTATATGGGCACATTTTCTTCATATATAAAAATGTTAGAAAGAAAGGAATTATTTTCACCAAGTAAGAATCATGTCCACCCCGAAACATTCTTCAGTGGTTAACAATGTCTGTCTTTTTGTGTGTTCCTCCAGCACTGGATGGTCATGTGATTGCTTCCGGTTGAAAAGCGGCGCCTTGTTGATCATTTGATCCCTTTTGTTATTGTGGGAGTGAATGGAGGGTCTGACAACAATATGGAGAGAGCGAAGGATACCTTATACTGGAATGGGGGCCAGCCCTTTAAAATTGGAGAAGGGGGACTCTTACTGACAATAATAGAGGGGGAATGAAAGAATAGCTGGATAATTGAAAGGGAGGTCATGGAGGGTGGATATATTGTACGCATCAGACCACAACACAAACTCTAAGGAAGGTCCATAAAAATAGGACATGTGTTAATATGACGGAATTCTCCATATAGATTTTTCACAAGTGTTTTACCTGTATTTTGATTTACACATCACATTTTGTTTGTGTTTTAGGGATGAAGGAAATGTCTATAAACGTATAATATCCTGGCATATATATATATATATATATATATATATATATATATATGTATGTATTTTTTTTATGGAAGCTTGTCAATATATATATATATATATATATATATATATATATATATATATATATATATATATATATATATATATATATATATATATCACAATTATTTAAAAAAAATGCAATTCTGACTTTATTTCTCGCAATTCAGAGTGTATAACTTTTAGTTTATAGCAATTCTGACAATACCCCACTATATATATATATATATATATATATATATATATATATATATATATATATATATATATATATATTTTTATTTCTAAAAACACTTTTTGCAATGTCTATTCAGTCCATCTCAATAATTTAACATATTTTAATTATCATACTTTGATGATTTTTACTTTGTTTTTGTTTTTTTGCACAAAGCAAATGACAGCCTTAAGTTTTATTTCTCTTGAAGAGAAACATCTGAAGTTGATGCTTATATAAAACAAAGTGAGAACTCTGAAAGAGGACATTTCCTCTGGGAACTCTCTGTAAAAAAAAAAAATAAATAAATAAATAAAAATTGCAAAAATGTTTACACATTCTCAAGATCCCTCTCTCAATCACTCCATTTTCCCATTGTCTTGCTTGCTTTTTTTCCATCCATCCTCTTTTGTTGGTGGCATAATACATTCTGAAGCTCGTAAACTTGAATGTGAATGTCACGTCTCTGTGCACTTTGATCAGATGCGGGCATTGTTTGGCAGCGAGACGCAGACTGGTGATAGCTCTTACGCTGGAAAAATGAGCTGCGAGCCCCCCCTCAAACACACAACACTGAGCTCTTTTGTGTCTGCCGTAGTGTTTGAGGAAGAAATGGCTTCTCCCTGAACGCCTGCTCTTTTGACACTCACAGGCGAATATGTCCATCTAGACCAGGGGAGGGCAGAGACTCAACTATCCCTCTAACCATCTCCCTTATGTCCCTTTTCCTCCTACGCAAAGCTGGCTAAAATTCTATACATTCATGTTAGGGACAGGAAAAGATTGCAGAGAACGATTAGGCTTTCCTCAACTGTGTGTCTGGCCCTCGAAATGAATGGCCTCCGTATCTCTTTCTCGTTCTCCACAAGAATGCCTAATAATAAGAGTCATACAACAGGGCCTATCTCATCACCGGCCAATTAAATTAATGAATGGAGGTTTTTGATGCGTCCTGATAGAGTTCCAGTGTTTTACTGTGACAACAGCCCCCTAATTATTTTCTCCTCACTGTGTACAGTGGCCATCAAAAGAAATGGCTTTTTGCTGTGGAGAAAACGGACGTTTCTCTTCTCATTATGAGTTTTTTCCCTCTCTGAACTGTTTGCTTTCTTCTTTTTTTTTGTGTGTGTGTGTGTGTCCTAACTTTAGCAAAAGCATGTCGAATCTGATTAACTGGAGTGAAATGCAAAGTGGGTGAAATATTATTGTTGCAAGTGTGCTTGGCTTTCAGATCGGAGAGGGAAGTTCATATTCTTGCGGACACAGCTTCATTTTGCAGTTGAGGCTTGAGCCAATCGATATCACAAAATTAATTCATTTCACATGTGCTGCAATATTCAGATTTCCTCATATGCCAGGGACCACAGGGATTCATAAATGAGGATAAATGTTTTATGTATTAAAATAAATCTGATTTTTTTGCCCACACAGTGTGAACAGTCAAATCAGAATCCATGCGATTCTTTTTACGTCACTCGAGATCAACATTCATCACGAGTCTGCGCTCGTGGAAGTCTATTCAAAGATTTTACATACCCAACATTATCAAGACAATGGACTACTTGCACAACTACTTCTGCGTTCTACTTAATACGTCTTGAGCATTTCCGGTCAGTGTTAAACACACTTATATGAAGAGAGCTTCTCATGAAAGCGCAATTATTGCAACATTTTAGGGCTGCCAAATGTTTTTTAAACAATTAATCATATTCTCTGCATTAACATTAATTATCTTCAACCTGCTGAAATGTTTATTAATATATTTTGCTTCCAAATGCGCATCTGAATAATAAATAAATATATGTCCCCAGTATAACCTACCGTCGTCAAGTGCCTGTCTTCTCATTAGCAGTGTTTTTCTCTTAGTCATCATATTTCATACCTGTTAAATTCACATTTAAATGAAGTTGACTGACACCCTTAAAAAAAAAAAACGCATGGTTTTACTATGGTAAGTGTAGTAAGTGACAACGCATTATCACGATGGCTAGACTATTTTACGTTACAGTTGCACTGCAAACAAAAACAAGTTAAAACTGTCAAGCATTGCTGATTCCCTCTGACAATCTGTAAACAGAATGACAATCACTATTCGGTTGTTAAAGGTGCCCTAGATTCAAAAATTGAATTTACCTCGGCATAGTTAAAAAACAAGAGTTCAGTACATGGAAATGACATACAGTGAGTCTCAAACTCCATTGTTTCCTCCTCCTTATATAAATCTCATTTGTTTAAAAGACCTCCGAAGAACAGGCGAATCTCAACATAACACCGACTGTTACGTAACAGTCGGGATCATTAATATGTACGCCCCCAATATTTGCATATGCCAGTTCATGTTCAAGGCATTACACAAGGGCAGCCAGTATTAACGTCTGGATCTGTGCACAGCTGAATCAACAGACTAGGTAAGCAAGCAAGAACAATAGCGAAAAATGGCAGATGGAGCGATAATAACTGACATGATTCATGATATCATGATATTTTTAGTGATATTTGTAAATTGGCTTTCTAAATGTTTCGTTCGCATGTTGCTAATGTACTGTTAAATGTGGTTAAAGTTACCATCGTTTATTACTGTATTCACGGAGATGAGAGCCGTCGCTATTTTCATTTTTAAACACTTGGAGTCTGCATAATTCATAAACACAACTTCATTCTTTATAAATCTCTCCAACAGTGTAGCATTAGCCGTTAGCCACAGAGCATAGCCTCAAACTCATTCAGAATCAATGTAAACATCAAAATAAATGCTGTACTTACGCGATTAGACATGCTGCATGACGAACACTTTGTAAAGATCCATTTTGAGGGTTATATTAGCTGTTTGAACTTTTTTTATGTTGTTTAAGGCAAGCGCGAGCTCTTGGGGCGTGGAGCACGAGAATTAAAGGACCACACACCCTGAATCGGCTCATTTCTAATTATGCCCCAAAATAGGCAGTTAAAAAAAATGAATAAAAAAAAATCTATGGGGTATTTTGAGCTGAAACTTCACAGACACATTCAGGGGACACCTTAGACTTATATTACATCTTTTAAAAAAAGTTCTAGGGCACGTTTAAGTCGCTTCCGGGTCCAAATGCTCTCTCTCATACCACAGGGCACAACAAATGGTGCTAATATACACACATGATGTGGTGTAATACTTTAATAATCATAACCGTTGTCTCCATACCAAAATCCCAGATGGACAGACAGTGATTCATCTTTTATAAATCGTTAAAATATTAATGTCTGTGACGCTGTGAGCACGGAGACTGTTGTGTAGACTGTAAGTATTTAAAATGTTTAACTTTAAAATGTTAAATGTTTAATATGAATAAATAGCGCTCATAAACGGGCGTGGAGATGGCATTCTCAAGTGAAACGAGCCCAGAAACGGCGTTCCTTACGTCACGACTTAACAAGTGTTTAAGTCCGCTAGCACTGTTACCATCGCGCGCTAGCTGCTTTCTGACTGTAAACGAGCAGAAGAGCATACAAGACATGCACAAACAAACCAAGCTGATGATTAAACAGCAGTATATAATTAATCAAAGGCGACCCATGGTTTTACTATAGTAAGACTGTATGGTTCTGTTGAGTTTGTATAACCAGAAACAACTGAGCTGTATTATTTCAAACCGGATGTGCGTCACAAGGCTCAGTGCAAGCAAAGCTACTGGAAGGCAAGCCTGCAACCTTTAGCCAAAAAAGCATAACAGCTAATGCTAACACTCCGCCCCCCTGGCGGTATGCAGGGAATGAGACCAGAGGCTGTTTTTTGAATGGATGTCAATGGATGAGAGGCTTCACTATGCTGATTAAACAGCTCTTGTGGGGAAATAGCTAATCATTTAAGTAATCAACAGCCTGCTTGCTAATGTTTTACACTAAACAATACTTTCGTTGGGAACTATATGTAGATTTTAGCTTGATAAAAATGTATTTTTTTCAAGAGAAGGCAGACTAGGGAATGTTGCAACTGACGTCACTGCCATTACATGATAGGCTGAGAGGTGCCGCACGTGATTAAGTTAGCCATTACGCTTTCTCCAATGGTGAGATACAGATCTCATCTCCCTATAATAAAAGAGCTTAGAACCCAAGAGGCGACACTTTGATACTTTTTGGGTAACAGCCACTAGATGGCGTTCCGGTAGCACGGCCGCCATTGTGGGCTGAAAATACTAACTGGACCATTGAATCCTTCACATCTTACGCACCCAAAATCGGCGAATTTCACTGCCAAATCAGAAACGCAGTAGAACAGTTTTTTTTTTAAATTAAGTCACCAGTAAATTGTATGGCTCCTACACGAAATGATCTGTTTGTGCGAGAAACCGAACAGTATTTATATAATTTTTTACCTTTAATACACCACTATGTCCAACTGCGTTCAGCACTCGTTTAGTGAGGTCTGATCGCGCTCTGACAACTGCAGTGATGTCTCGCGCATATACTTCAATGAGTGTCAGACATCACTGCTGTTGTCAGAGCGCGATCAGACCTCACTAACCGAGTGCTGAACGCAGTTGGACGTAGTGGATCGTTTCATGTCTTAGGTTCCTACACGAGCCACAGGGTTTAATTTGGATTTGTGTATGCAAGGTTTTTCGACTCTTATTGATCCAAGTTCCCATTCACTCCCATTATTTGACTGACAGATGGCAGCGGTTGGAGTTAAAAATCATCATTTGTGTTCTACTGAAGAATAAAAGTCACCTACATCTGGGATGCACTGGGGGTAAGCAGATAAACATCAAATTTTCATTTTTGGGTGAACTATCCCTTTAAATTAATGAAAAAATAATAATACTAATAGTGCTCAAGAAACACAACACTTCTTATCATTATTAATGTTCTTTTTTTTTCTTCCAGCACTTATTTGTCTTTACTGTCACTATAATATATATATATATATATATATATATATATATATATATATATATATATATATATATATATATTTAATTCACCAAGGATGCATTAATTTGATCAATTTACAATAAATAAATTGTTTTCACTAGTTGATGACAACTTATGCATGAACTAATATGTCTACCATCAAATCTTGTAATTTTTTTTATTTTTTTTTTGTTCTGTTGTACAAAAAAGTAATTCCAATTCATGCCTTGGAGAGATAGATTGCAAACCTATATGTGGCTAGTTTAGTTTGAGCCTGTTCTTTTCAAACAAAAAGGAGATTTTTCAGAAACCTCCTCCAGCGTAAAGGTGAAATCTGAATGTTATCTGTACGGGCCAAAGCTGTGGTCAGTGCATCTCTGATGATTCAAGCACTGACCCAGAACACTAGATTTGTAGTAGCTGGTAAAAATCAGGTTTCTTTTCAGCCTCCGGTACAAGGATCATTTTGGACTGAGTTACCACACGTCACAGGGGACCCGCATTGTCTGTTTCCTTCACACACACCCTCAAAAACCAGTTGTTTGTTGCGGGACAAAATTGCCTGGGGAAAATATTTTGGTGCATTCCGCAGTGCGGCAAAACTGCTTAATTGCTGTAATTAACTTTCGTGTTTACCTCCACAGCTAGTGCTGACTTGAACTTTTTAATGGAAAGTTCTAGCAATGTCAACAGCATCACTGTGCGCAAGATTGTAACCAGGCTTGTTTTGTAACTGGTGGCACACCTGCTCGCTTTATTATGCTAATTTATGTGTCGGGAGGGAGGATTTCATGAAGGTCTGGATACTTTATCTCAGTTCTATTGTGTCGAGTTTTTCGCCGAAAAAGAATATGCAATTAAGAATCATGACAAACAGAGGAAGGGGGGAGGGGGTTCGATTTAAAGTGTTTAGTCCCATTGTTATGATTTGAAAACAGTTTGGTCTTTTGTCAGGCATTTAATGTTTTCGATTGTGCATATAACTTCCGCATGTTTTTGAATGTCATCTTCTGTGGCTTAGATTAAAGTCTTCAAAAAAAAAGCTTAAACATGGTAGTGCCCTGGATATTGTCTGCTACCAAGGCATGCTGTCACAATGGGAATCTATATATTAAAGACAATTGAATGTATTTATATATACAGTGGGTATTGGATGAAATTGACTTCTATGATCATCATAGAAAAATTATTGCTTGCCATGTGGTTGACTTTCATCTGAAATATTAGAGCTCAACATTGAAACCTGTCACTTCATATATTACTTATACTGCTCCAAGAAATATTGCTAGATTTAGCATGTATGTGTATCAAATCACAGTAGTTTTACCACTGCAGTAACAAATGCCATCTTTATTACTTTCTGAAAATTGCACAAATGAAGCGTGCAAGTGTAGGCGTTCTACTTTCCTTTCTTCCTTTTTATTTTGCAACATTGGTTCATTAGTTTATAACAGCTGTTTGCATAAGTATTAAATTCAGTCTATTGAGTTGCACTGATTTTAATTTGTAGATCCACTATAAACTCAACAAATATTACATTTTAGAAGATTATATAATGCCATCTCTAAAGTGACATAAAATGCTATGGATGAGTGGTTCATAAAAATAAAATGTAGAAAGGTTTTGCCTAAAATGCTGTACCTTTTTTTCATGATAGAACTTACCATGTGCTTGAGGCAAATTTGTTCCTCCTGAAGACATTTCTTCTGTTAAATCTCAAACGAGGCAGTATGCCCCTTCACACAAGTTTGGTGAGTTTTTACTATAGGGATAAAAATATATAACGGGTTTATTTTGTTTAAACTTTATTTATTTATTTATTTATTTATTTATTTATTTATTTATTTATTTATTTATTTATTTATTTATTTATTTATTTATTTATTTATTATTTTAACTTCTGCATGCAGTTTGGTGTATAGTATTTTATATTACATTTTTATGTTTTTATATTTACATTTTTATGATTGATATTCTTATATTTTATATTATATTATTATTTCTTTATATTATTATTGATTTTATATTTTTATTTCCTCTTCAGCTTAAATACTTTGAACAGTTATAAATAAATTTTATTTTATTTTATTTTATTTTATTTTATTTTATTTTATTTTATTTTATTTTATTTTATTTTATTTTATTTTATTTTATTTTATTTTATTTTATTTTATTTTATTTTATTTTATTTTATTTTATTTTATTTTATTTCCCCTCAACTTCTGCACTGAGTTAAACCCAAGTTATGAACCTTATTGTTCATAGCAGCACTCAGGACTGCACTCGGGAGTCATTAATGTGAATCATAAAACAGTTCTTTGTGTCTCTGAATGTATATGTAAGTGTATGTGTGGAGCCAGCCGAGGTAGACGTGGGTATATCTTGTTATCAGCTCCAGATGTCATGCTTTGTAATCCCAACCTTGGTTTCTCTCCGCTTCCACCTCCTCCAACACATCTGCCATGGTTTCCCTTAGCAGCTGAAGCTCAGCCCTCTCATTGTGAATCTGAGACAGGATTGAAGAGGAATGAAAGAAACTTGGAGTCCCGCATGCGGGAATAGGAGGGGAGATTAACCTAATTCACAGAGCATGTGAAATATTAATACGCTCTCCTTGTAAACCCTCCCAATAATCTGAGCTATGAAGTGTCATTGAAGATGCAATTTGTGCAGTTTGTTCTATTTCAAAAGCAAGCACTGTTTAAAATCTAGTTAGCTGTCTACGGTCCACATAGATTGGCCTTGAAAGGAACCATCCGAACTGAAACGGGACCACATAAGTGACTCATTTGGTCACATTTGTCCGTCTGTCCGTCTGTCTGTGGGTCATTCCGTCCATCCATCCATCCATCCATACATCCATCCATACATCCATCCATACATCCATCCATATATCCATACATCCGTTTGTCTGTCGTTCCATCCTGTTTATTTGAACTTTCTATTAATCAAAGAAAGCAGAATGATTTCTGAAGGATCATTGACACTGAAGACTGCAGTAATGATGCTGAAAATTCAGCCTTGCATCACCTGAATAAATTACATTTTAAAATATATTCAAATAAAAAACTTCTAATAACATTTCACAATATTAAGATGTTTATTATAATTTTGATCAAATAAATGCAGGCTTGGTGAGCAAGCCTTAGAGAGTCTTCTTTAAAACAATGTCAAAAATCCAAACTTTTGAATGGTAGTTTATATTTAATAGATTTTAAACAAACTTTTTTTTTTTTTTTTTCCTTCTGTTTACATGCAGCTTTTACCGTACACTGGCAGTTCACAATGACCATGTCTAGGGGAAAAAACTAATAAAATAAAAACACATCAACTGTACCTTGCATTTGTGAGGAAGAAGCCTTAGTTATATTGTCTGCTTTTGCTTTCATGGTGTTTTTGTCCTTTTTTGAGATTGACAGAATGGTCACAAATGGACATTTTGTGGAGAGAAAGATTCAAAAATGCCTATATTTATCTTCCATTGAAAAAAAAAAAAAAATAACAGCAGAAGGGTTTGGAACAACATGGGGTGAGTAAATAAAAAGGGGGGGGGGGGGGGGGGGAGTGAACTAGTCTATTAAAACAAATCTTTTAATTTAAGGATGGGGGGGGGGGGCAGTTTTTTTTTTATACTAATCTTTTTTTTTTTTTTTTATTTTTATACTAATAGAGCCCTAGCCTTAATTAAAATACATCTTCAACAGCAGCATAAATTAATTGACTCCAGGGATCTACAAAAAGATACGGAATTGGCCGAACGAGCCAGTCACGCCTGGTTTATTATCAGCAGGCAATGGGCTCTGTGAACAAATTTGTGTAGTTCTGCTTCTGAGAGCTGCGACGTACTGAACTTTTATAAGAGTAAATTGGTACAAGCCAAAAGCCTGTTCTGAGGCTCTTTAATCATGTGCAGATCAATTGTCTGCTGATCCATAGCTTCTAAAACAAAAGGATCATTGGCACCACCAGAGTAAACACTTTGTGCTCTTAAAGAAGTTACTTCTAGTGTTCTTTGCTGAGGCAAGAACCTCTATTACCATTCCACATACTTAAAAGGAAAACCTTTTTTCTCAAAAATCAGTGACTTTGAGGAAATGCATGCTAGAATCTTTGGACAATAAAGCATAAGCCATATCTAGAGACCATAATATCCTATCAGACATGGAGATTAGTCATTTTGATTTGGGCTAGAAATCAATAACATACAGTAGTAACAGCCCAGAATACTTTAGCAACCTCATAGCTAAGCCTTAGCAACCATTGTGGCTGCCATGTTTTGGACAACTTACAACTCTCAATTTCTTCATTGTTATTTTTCAATTTTATTACACTTCTGAGTTCTGAGATGAAACCTTGTGGCCATTATTTCAGTTTTAGTTATGGTATAAGGCCTGTTTGTTGATAACATATCTCCTTTCTTATCTCAATTGAGGAAAAGCAGAAAGATAGACAAAATTATTATTCATCACCATGGGAGATGTGCATAGAAATGATGAATTTCCATTCCTCTCAGCCAAAATTACAGCTCACAATTCAGAGAGGGATAATAGCATTGAGCTAATGTGTGCCAGGTTGTTATATGCAGTTAGGAATGATACTTTTACAGATTGGGTGAGAGAGGCATAAAACAGTGAAACTGAATTATTACGAGAAGTTTAGAGTAATGAGAATCTGTTACGGACCTCTCGACATCTTGCAAGCTTCTGTCTGAGGGCGGTCATTTAATACATTTTAACCTGTTTTTTTTTTTTTTTATAAGAAAATACCAGAAATAATGCTCATGGAGTGTCAGGTTCAACAAAATGTGAGGATGCAAGAGGCTGTGTTTGGTGCTTGTCTGACACCAGAATTGCTTTACAATTGTGACAGCTGCCATGGAAATTTGAATGCTGCTCATATTTACAGTAGGGGTGAAAAGTAAACATCCAACCAGATGTTACAAAGAGGTCACGGATTAAAATATGATGCATTTTGGATCAGTAATCTGCTTTACAATTACAAATCCAAGACATATTTGTCTGTCCATAGGCATGATGCTAAGGGTATTAATGTTTTTGATTGTTTTTTTTTTGCCTAAACCCAAAAACCAAATGTTCACATTTAAAATTAGGAGGTGTTGCATCTGTCGCATTCACTAAAGGACACAAATGGCTTGGAACAAGGACATTGCATAAACAACTTCATTTACAACCCAACCGTATCCAAAAACATTACAGCATGTTATTGCGAAAAACAATGTGTACTAATTTAACAAGAAACGTGAATGGGCCGGCAACCTCAGTTACCGGGGAACAATTTCAAGTGCATGATTAGTTTGGAGTAGATAACAATTGGTTAGGTGCATCTGTACACAATTCTGAAAGCCTTGAGGTATCCTTTTTTTTCTGCAATCCATTTGCACACAACAGCCCTAAGTGGGTCGGCAGCTCTTTTAGCAAAATGTTTGACTGCAATCTGAGCCACACATTTAGTATGTGTGAAGCTCTGCCAATGACCGGTGGACGAAACCTGGCAGGTTGACACAACTTTCTTTTGTTATGTTTTACTGAATGCGTGTTTGTGCATTCAAATTTTGAAGCAAGAGTTTGTGATTGTTTTATTGAGAGTAGTATTGACCATCCATCCATCCATCCATCCATCGCCTTAACACCTGCCAAGCACCAAATGTAACTAAAAAATCGGCTTTGGCGAGTTTATGAAACAGTGTCACTCACCAGTTTGCAGGTAACATTTTTTATGAGTTCTAACAATGCATGAACGTGGATGAACGTGAACAATGCACAGGACAGTTGATGCCAGCACTGCATCATCACGAAAGTTTAAGCCTTGACAATTTATATTCGAGCGCGAGAAGATGCAAAAGGGAGCTAATTTCGTTAGTCGTGAAGTGTGCGCCAAGAAATCTATCTATCTGTTTGTCTGTCTGTCTACCGTCCCATCCATCCATCCATTGATTAGCCAAAACATTATGATCACCTGCCTAATATGTTGTTGGTCCTCCACGTGCGACCAAAACAGTGTCAGCCCACCGAGGCATGGACTCTGTGATATCTGGCACCAAGACGTCAGCAGCAAATCCTTGAAGTCCTGTAGGTTGTGAAGTGGAGCTCCTGTGGATCCAACTAGTTGGTCCAGCACATCCCATAGATGCTCAGTTGGACTGATATCTTGGGAATATCTTGGGTCAGGGTAACTCTTCATCATGTTTCTCAAACCACTCCAGATCAATGTGTGCAGTGTGTCAGGATACCAGGAGATACCAGAGAAAGAGGACACCAGGGAAAACCATTGTCATGAAGTGGTGTGTCTGGTCTGCAACAATGTTTAGGGAGGTGGCATGCTTCAAATTTACGCCCACATGAATGGCCGAACCAGCAGAACATTACCCAGAGCATCACACTCCCTCCACTGGCTTGTTGTCATCCCACAATGCATCCTGCTGCCATCACATCCCCAGGTAAATGGCACACATGTATATGGCCATCCAAGGTCCAGTTCCGACTCTTGCATGCCCATTGTAGGGGCTTTCGACGGTGTACAGGGTACTGAACTGCAGCTACACAGCCCCATACGCAGCAGAGTCCGATGCACTGTGTGTTGTGACACATTCCTCCCATAACCATCATTAAAATTTTGTACGACTTGTGCCAGAGTAGACCTTCTGTTGGTTCGGACCAGACAGGATAGCCTTCGTTGCCCTCGTGCATCGATGAGCCTTTGGCACCCCTGTCCCCGATTTGTCCCCGGTTTCCTCCTTGAACCACTGTTGGTAAATTCTCACCACTGCTGACCAGGAGCAAAACACAGGCCTTGCCATTTCAGAGATACTCTGATCCAGTCAGAGATCCAGCGCAACAATTTGGCCTTTGTCAAAGTCACTCAGATCTTTATTTATGTCCATTTCTCCTGCATCCAACACGATTACAAGAACTGATTGTTTGCTTTCCCAGACCTTAATATGTTTAGGAGATGATCAACGATAATCGCTTCTCCTGTGACTGGTCGTTTTTATTCCTTTTAAGGTTGAATTTTAAGTACATATTTCCAATACATTTTTTTTTTTTTTTTTTTTTGTCTATCTGCAGTTAGTTGTTTGTGTAGCAGTTCTCTGTAATTTCTGTTTGACTGTGTGAGGTTGTGTGGAAGACTTTGTTGTCCTGGACAGACTGTTTAGACACTTTTGATATGGTACGAGGCTGATATAAACATGCTTGTTGAAGTGGCGGTCGTGCCCGGTGGTCTGCGTGTCACTAATTAAGTGTTGAGTTCTGTTGCTGATGGCAGCCCATATTTCCTTAACAGCATGTCCACAAACCACCTTTTAAAGCAGTGGACTGCTTTACGTGACATTAGAGTTGTTTACTTAGAGGAACACAATGTTGATGTGAGGGCTCTTGTTTGCTTTATCTCAAACAACATTTATTCCTCTAGATAAAGAACAGGCTGTGGTTAATTGCAGTTTTTATACATGAATAATTAAAGAATGTTTGCTCCAACATTTTCCATAGCATCTAATCAGTGATCAAAGATCGGTGTCTGGATCACGACATGTAAGCAGGTAATGGATTTTATCATCATTACGTGAAGATAAGCCAGATGCTAGGCGAGCACTCGTATTGTTAGACACTTTGATACGGATCCAGGAATAAAAACTGTTATTCTACAACATAATAAATGTTTACAAAGCACTGCAGGCTGTGTTTTTGTCTCTAATGCACAATGTATACTGTTTAACTGAAAGTTAAACCACATTGGTAGCATCTCTCCAGCACGCACGTCTGTCTGTTTATTTATTCAAAGGATTGAATTGCATTGGATTCATTACAACGTGGAGGCATGATAATGATTTGATAATGATAAACACATATATAGGGCATGTCAAAAATTGTCAAAAATGAAATTGCTTCATTGTGCATTGCTTTTATATCAACATATAATAATGTTATATATAAGTACATTTATGTCCTATTTAATATAATGGATTTATAATTAGATATTCTTCACATTGTAATCATCGTTGGATGTTAAAGTTAATTAATTCTACTCTTCAGCAAAACTGTGAAGAAAACAGTCAGAAAACAGCAGGATGTTTTTCCTCAAATTCATGTCAGTCAAAGTTTTCCTCACAATGTGGGCTGACACCCTGAGGCTTCTGTTGAAGTCTTCAGATTCTCAGCTACATTCACACATAAAATAACATTCTGGAAGAATATGCGAGACGGTTTCCTTGATCCAAAGAGGAAAGGTTCGAATTTTGGCGAAACGTCCAAGCTAATCTCCTTGCAGTGAATTGTGCTTGAGCCGTCCAATGAATCTGCTTAGCTCAGGGTTTTGCCGTGGGTGGTAAGGTTTTGTCCATATGGAGCGAACCGGCATCAAAGCATTTGCACTCAGATTATCTCTAAGCTTTTAAAAGAGAGGAAAACAAGTCATTTAGACTTCCAAAGAGTGCACATGGTCAGCACTGTTCCCAATAACAGCATAAACATGCCTAAATACAAAGCCGCTTAATATGGAGGTGCACTAAATCAGCTTGTGAAAATCTATTGAGAAGCAATGCAACCATAAGATAAATGATACCGATGCATTTGAAATAACAAAAAACAAGAACCGGCGGTGACCTTCATGTTTACTTAATCAGGTCAATCCCGTTGGGCTTAGGCCAGGAGATTTTAATGGGTCCTAAGTAAAATGTAAGGAGTATATGAAGAGTTTGGTTCCAAAACGTAATAACTCAATTTTGATTAATTTGAGTAAAAAGGCGAAACCACTACTTTCTGTTTCAGACTTTCACATAGCATCTTTAGGTTATAAAAACATTAAAAATTCAAATCTACATTTTGATTTTAAAAAGTTTATTATAAAAACGTATTTATTTTTTTTTTCCAAACTTTTTTTTTTCAAAATGCAATTAATCCATCAATATAAAAGTTATTTTTCAAATTGAAAATACACAACAAAGTAAGTTGATTCACATATATGACAGAGTCTTATATACAGACATTTTAGCCTACTAAAGATACATTCAGTCGTCGCTCCCAAAATGAATTCAACGGGTCATCTTGTTAATGTTATAAATGATTTGTCATTACCGATTAAAGAGTATCTGGCGCCACCGCACGGTTAAATAAACACGTTTGCCGAGTACATTGGTATTAAAAACTGCTTTTTAAAAAAGCCTTCAATGTTTACAGTGGGTGGAATGGTGCGCTGTGATTGGTTGAGCGGATATATCGTGTTCTGCAGAAAAAGGAGACTGGCGTTTGTCGCGTTTTGGAAAGAAAGGGAGAAAACATTACAGAATAACACGACGAATATCGCATTTTGCGCAAAATTAATAAATGACTTTTCAATACCGACCAGATACAATACTGATTTTGGCGGAAACTCAATTTTTTTGAAAATGGTGTTTATCGCGTTTTGGAACCAAACTCTTCATATATTCTTATATATTTTTGAGTGCCCTCCAAAACTATGCAACTGTAAAATGCACAGATCTAAAATGAAGCAATAACTCTGGAGTCATTTTTCTATACTAGATTAATAAATCAATCTTGACAGCATATTGTATCCGTGCCTAGTGCCCTTCCTGAGGGGCCGCAGGTTGAGCTGTACTCTGTGATTGTCTTTTATTAGTGTGTCTGCCGTGGCAAATGTTTGTAGAAAACCCCTAACCCTAAGTATTCAATTATAGTGTGTACTGTGGCTCGTACCTCACCGTTTTGTGCTGCGGACATGAATGATGCCTCAAATCATGCGGGTCGTTTAAGAATGTCATGCTTATTACTTTGAGTTAGTTATCAGACTTGCAGTTTTTTTTATGTTGAATGATAAAAAGCTGAATTTTCAGCATCATTACTCCAGTCTTCAGTATCACATGATCCTCCAGAAACCATTCTAATATGCGGATTTGCTGCTCAAGAAACATTTATTATTATTAGCATATTTGTGGAACTCTTGATACCTTTTTTTTTTTTTTTCATGGAACCTTTTATTTGGATGTTTATTTTAAATGTTACTTCTTGTTTCAGAATGTTCAAAGATCATTACAAAGTAACGTTCCAATAATGTGGAATGTTCGTAAAAAAGTTGTTTTTTTTTTTTTTTTACACTTTTCCCACCATTGACATAATTTTCCAGCAATCCTTGTTTTCACTGTTGTACAGTAGGGGGTGCTATTAAAAAGAAAAGAAAAAGCTTCTGAAAGAGTACAGAATCTCTGGATCAAAAGACAGACAAAGAAGCAGAAACAAGCAATAAAAGCATCATCAAATATTCAACAGCATATAAATCAAAACTGCCTAATATCAAATACAATGAACCCACAAAGACGTATACAACTGTGCAAGCTTTGGGGGTGTTGATCATGTTTTGATCATCGTTCTGAATCTGATCTGGATGTAGTTCACAGCTTTCTCTCTCTCTCTCTCTCTCTCTCTCTCTCTCTCTCTCTCTCTCTCTCTCTCTCTCCTCTATCTCTTTCTTTCTCTTTAAATTGTATGTTTAAATATTAATACAACAAAATATTCTGGGGGCCATGAAAGTTTTGTGAAAATGTTTAAAAATGCTGCTGATGGTAACACTTTACAATCAGGTTTCATTATTTAACTACTTTAGTTAACATGAACTAAGAATGAACAATACTTATACAGCATTATTAATCATAATGTTAATTTCAACATTTTCTTTAATAAATTATTAAAAAGTTGTATTTGATGCATTCTGAACTTGAACATGAAGAATGAACAATGGTATTTTTTTATTAAATAACATTAACAAAGATTAAAGGGTTAGTTCACCCAAAAATGAAACTTCTGTCATTAATTACTCACCCTCATGTCATTCCACACTCGTAAGACCTTCTTTCATCTTCAGAACACAAATTAAGATATTTTTTGATAAAATCTGATGGCTCAGTAAGGCCTGCATTGCCAGCAAGACAATTTACACTTTCAGATGCCCAGAAAGTTACTAAAGACATATTTAAAACAGTCCATGTGAATACAGGGGTTCATGTTACAATGGCGCACAAAAAGAAAGAAAGAAAGAAAGAAAGAAAGAAAGAAAGAAAGAAAGAAAGAAAGAAAGAAAGAAAGAAAGAAAGAAAGAAAGAGAAAGAAAGAAAGAAAGAAAGACTTATGTTTTGAATATTCAGAGTACATAACATTTTCATAACTTAATGGGAGCGTTAGCAAATCATACTAAGAACATATTTTTGTTAGCTGGGCTTTTTAATGTTTTACAGCTGGACTTTTTTTTTTTTTATCATTTTACAGTTATATACACTGAAGCAAGGACTTGAATATAAGAGGTGGACTTTTTTTGGCTTGGCACAGTAAGAAACCACTCAGAATATCCTAGTAGCATGTTAAAAATCACTCAAAATACTTTAGCAATCACATAGCAGCAACACCGTATAATCATGTCATTGGGTTTTGCGTGGCAGTCATCCTTTAGAATATGTAAAAATCTACTTTTGTAATATATTCTGAGGCACAGTTTTCCACAGTATCCTCGCCTGTGTTTTTTGACCTGTTAATGGAGCACCCAGCAGTTCTCCTAACATACTTGATGTTTTTGGTTAAGCATTTAATTGATTTCATTCACTTTGTAATTAAATGCAGCATAATGTGTATATGTCGGCCCTACATTGTATTTTTCTGGAATGCGCCGCTGCAGAATAGGAAATAATTTGCAACGACTATTCAAATGCTGTTTTTTGGGCCCTGTCAGGAAGGGGGTTATTTCTTTGATTTGTATCTTCAAAATAACAGACTGTGTGCAACTTAAGCCCTTTAGAGTCGTTCTTTCATGCTAATTGTATTCAAAGTTCCACGGTGCTGAAGAAGGGGGAACCAAGAGAATACTGAACACTGTTAAATTATTAAGTGTTCGGTTTGCTTACTGCGTGTAGTGTGTGGAGGAAACTAAATGAACATAACAAATAAATCACTTTTGAAAGTTTTCTACCTTTGAGGTCTTCAAATCAGTTGGATATAAAAGACTATTCGTGTGCGGATTTTGGCAGTTCTTGCTGTGCTTTTGGGCACTTTTGCTCATGGGAGATCAATTGCTTGAATTATTAAATAAGGAAGAAGTCAGCCTACTCTATTATTTTTTTTAAAAAAAGACAAAACACTTTTTTTTTTTCTTTTATGAAAGGAATTTAAATATTAATGTTAACTTATTAAATATAAATGTTCAAATAAAACATTCTTAGGAACACAGTTTGTTTAATTTGGCCATAGCTGATCATTACATATAATCAAGAAATTAAAATCAAAGAAATGTACAAAGTGGTTTACTTTATCACTGTGGTTTTAAAAGAGCAGTTTTAGAGTCTAATCTTGATTTAGAATTATAGAATTGAGTTATATTATATTACAAGCGAGCCCTCAAGGCTTGAACCAGAATAGCCCATGCTTCACTTTTCCAGCCATACATTGCATCACCTTCTCTCCAGCCAGATCTATTCTTTTTATGAGGCAGACTGTTTGTGCTCAATGGTGTGGACAAATAAAACGTGCAATAATGAACAGCCCCAATGCTATACTGCGGTACATATTGTAACACATAAAAAAGGTTACTCACACACACCTAGTAAAATACCCCCAGAGCTGTAGACTTTGATCTTAGGTGAAGTTCTTGGAGAAATGCTGAACTAATTTGCTATCTGTAAACATATATGTATTTGGGTCATTCTGCAGTGGCATTGCCATCTGAATTTTGAAACTAGTCAAATTTACAAGCATACAGTATGTGTGTGTGTGTGTGTGTGTGTGTGGTCCTGGTAATTCCTATGTTGTGAGGAACAAATGTCCCCACAAGGATAGTAATTTTTGACCTTGTGGGAAAATTTTTTGGTTTTGATCTTTTTGTTTCTTTGTGATGGGTTGGTTTAGGGTAAGGGGATTGAATATACAGTTTAAGACATCAATTATGCTAATCCAGGTTGCATAACTGTTTTCTTTTGTAAATATAAAATATTTTAAAATGTAATCTATTCCTGTGATGTCAAAGCTGAATTTCCACATCATTACTACAGTCACACGGTCCTTCATAAATTATTAAAATATGCTGATTTGGTGTTCAATAAATATTTATTATTATTGTCAATGGTGAAAACTGTTTTGCTGCTTCATATTGGAGACAACGATACATTTTTTCAGGGTTCTTTAATGAATAGAAAGTTCAAAAGAAGTGCATTTATTTGAAATATATATATTTCATATTGTGTGTGTGTGTGTGTGTGTGTGTGTGTGTGTGTGTGTGTGTGTGTGTGTGTGTGTGTGTGTGTGTGTGTGTGTGTGTGTGTGTGTGTCTTTACTGTCACTTTCGATCAATTTAAAGTGTCCTTGCTCAATAAAATTATTAATTGCTTTCCATAAAAAACTGACCCCTTTTTTATAGTAGTGTGCATATATATATATATATATATATATATTTGAAATTGTGTAGATTGCAGTTTGAGCTTCACTTGCACGGCTGGGTCTTTAAGCCGAACACCTGTGACCTGTGAAATCACGATATGTGCTAAATGTGTTCACTAGTGCACATTATATCCAGTCTTATACCATGTTCCTGCTCCGTTACCCAGAGTGGGGGTGTTATTCAGGGAAGTTCCAACTAAAATCATATCACACAATATCAATATATATATATATATATATATATATATATATATATATTGATATATATGGGATTTTTGACTGTAGTAACATCATATAAACACAGTGCAGCCGGTTGTTGTGGGACATCCCCCATCTACATAAATTGTATGCTGCAGTTTCTTATTATAAATGACATTTAGATGAACAGAGTTTTTTTTTTTTTTTTTTTTTTCCAGAGACATGCGATAGACTTTATCATTGAAACAAAGCACCATTATTCACTATATTGTCATTTTTTTCTGCTTGTTGTTGATAAAAATAGGATGCTGTATGTCCATACTGTCTACATGTGACTTTAGATATATTGTTATGATCCCCATGTTCCATGTACATGTGCATGTGTTAGATGCTCTGGTGTGAGCAGGTAAACAGAAGCACACAGTTCTACACTGAAAAATTGAGTTGAGTGTAAATTATTTATTACATTTTGATGCTGGTGAATCTCACAAGAAAAAAAAAAAAACATATGAAGGTCACATTTCAATGTATTTTGGGTAGAAATGTTCTAATAGTCATACAAATGTGCTTAAATGTGTATATATATATATATATATATATATATATATATATATATATATATATATATATATATATATATATATATATATATATATATATAAAATAAATAACCTGGAGATGTTTCTTGAGATTCATCCATGCATTCAGCTGCGACTGCATGTGAATGTAAAAGAAAACAGCATAAAGCAGGATAAAATGTGCTTGCTAGTCAGACTGTGTAGAGAGCGAAGGTAAAGTTGGCTGGAGAGGATGAAAAACAACAGTGACATGATACATTACTGCTTTGAAGAAGATCAGGCCACTCAGTGATCCCTGAGGTCATTAGGCAAAGTTTCAACTTTAGTTTACATTGGGAATATGAGCAGAGGCCTTGGGTAATGTCACACTCTGTTGAAGAGGGGAAAAAGGCCAACCTGAGGACTTTAGTGCAAGGCTTGCAAAAAAAAAAAAAAAAAAACTCTGACCAACTTATTGTCCTTAGCACAGAAAAAAAAAAAAAAAAAAAAAAAAAAATCAGCACAACACACTCTCTGGAAAACAGCCCAAAGATGAATGACCTGTTTAAGGGATTAATGACCCAAAAATTAAAAAAAAAAAGTTTTTTTTTTTTTTTTTTTTTTCTCTCATTCTCATGTTGTTTCAAGCCTGTATGACTTTTATCTTTCCATATAAAACAAAAGGGGAAAACTGAAAGAATATCCAAGCTGTTTCTCCATATGTCATGTTTCAGTGAAATGAACCTTTAAAGGGATAGTTCACCCAAAAATGAAATTTCTGCCATTTATTATCCCGTAAGACCTTTGTTCATCTTCGGAACACAAATTAAGACATTTTGATGAAATCCGAGAGGTTTTTTTTTTTTTTTTTAAATTCTCTATTGAAAGCAACGAAATTACCACATTCAATGTCCAGAAAAGTAGTAAAAACATTGTTAAAAAATAGTCACCGTTTAATCTTAATGTTATGAAGCGACGAGAACACTTTTTGTGCACAAAAACTAAAAAACAACGACTTTATTTAACGATTATTTATTACATTTTGATGCTGGTGAATCAGCATCAGACGAATCAGATGAAGAGACGAATTTGTTGAATAAAATTGTTATTTTTGTTTTGTTTTTGCACACAAAAAGTATTCTGGTCGCTTCATGACAAATAAAGTTGAACCACTGTAGTCACGTCGACTGTTTAACAATGTTTTTACTACCTTTCTGGACTTTGAATGTGGTAATTTTGTTGCTTTCAATGGAGGATAAAAAAGAAAACCTCTCAGATTTCATCAAAATATCTTAATTTGTGTTTCGAACATGAATGAAGGTCTTATGGGTGTGAAATGACATAAGGGTGGGTAATTAATGACAGAAGTTTAATTTTGGGTGAATTAACCCTCTAATATAACCTTTATTGAAGTAATATAATTATAGCAATATTATTGAATGTTTATTTAAATAAAATTGTTTTTCAAAGACATTAATACTTTTATTGAGCAAAAATGCATTTAACTGATAAAGTGGCAGTAAAGACATTTATTATTAAATGCTTTTATAACTTTCTTAGAGCATAAGCATAAACATAAAAAAAAAAAAAATATATGTATTGCAGACAAAAATATTAAGCAGAACTGTTTTCAACAAATAATAAGATATTCTTATTTTCTTCAAATCAGCATATTAGAATGATTTCTGAAGGATCATGTGACCCTGAAGACTGGAGTAATGATGCTGAAAATTCAGCTATATTTAAAATGTTAAAATGGATTTTAAATTGAATCAATATTTATAATTTTCAAATTTTCTAAATAATATAATTTTATAATTTATAATTCTTACCAACCACAAACTTGTTTCTATTAGTGAATCATCATTCAGTGATACTCTTCCTCTTCGTCGCAGGTATTTTACTGATGTGATGTGAAGGGAAGGGAAAAATGCCTGGAAATGTGCCTTGTGGATATTCTTTCCATTATTTTTTTTGGTTTGTGTTTTTGTGTTTCATGAAGGAGGGTCATGCTGGTTGGAAACAACAAGAGGATGAATAAATAATGACTGAATTTTCATTTTTGTGTGAAGTATCCCTTTAAAATTGAAGCGTTTCATAATGCTGTTATCACACATTTCCACCACTGATGACGGTGCCCTGTTGTTTAGGAGACTACATAATCATCAAGTGCACATGCAATTTGTTTTTCTATTCTCATTTTGGAGCACTTTTTTTTTGTTTTTGGCACATTGTTTTCCCTGTCTCTGACTGTGAGTCAGCGGCTTTATTGACCCAGTTTGTATTCCCCATTTTCAACAGTCATAATGCCAAACGTCACCATAAATGAACCTTTGGATTTGGGACAAAAAATATGATGTTCACGCAGTAGATGAGTGAGTCAGTCCACCGCAGTGGTTTCTAGTTTCTTTGCAGAATAACCCAAGGTGCTGTGGTCTGCGTGTAGCTCTATAATTCAGGGACATGGCCACAAGAACTTGATCAGGTCATAACAAAGCTCAGCTGAAATGATTGCATTGTCAGCAAAATATAATCACTGGTGAGACATTTATCATGTGCAGCCAGGTTTAAACTGTTGTGGACAATATATTTTCTACAGAGAGTTTAATACACAAAGCATCAAGCTGCAGACAGTGTTGTTTCAAGCGTTTAATCTATAGGTTTCTTGAAGTATAGCACTGGACCATGTTTATGCTGACTTAACACATTTAAGAACAATAACTTTTGAAATGAGGACAAAGTCAGTGTTATGACAGGATAGAAGCTCAAGGCCCAGAGGAAAACTTTATTGCTCAAAGGTTGCTCTTTCATAGCTCAGGAGAAATAATTGAGTTCTCTGGTTTTGGTTCACGTTTATGTTTTCATGTTTTTTTCGTAGCTTTGTTTATGTTCTTGTTTTCAGGTCTTTTATTTTGGCATGTTTGGTTCACATTTATGTTTTCATGACGTTTTTGTAGTTTTGTTCATGCTCTTGTTTTGTTCAAGGTCTTTTATTTTGTCACGTTTGGTTTTGGTTCACGTTTATGTTTTTCTATATGTTTTTTTTTTTTTTGTAGTTTTGTTCATGTTCTTGTTGTCAGGTCTTTTATTTTGTCACATTTAGTTTTGGTTCACGTTTATGTTTTCATGTCTTTTTTGTCACTTTGTTCATGCTCTTGTTTTCAGCTCTTTTATTTTGTCACGTTTGGTTTTGGTTCACGTTCACGTTCATGTTTTCAAGGTGCCCTTTTCAAAAGATGTAATATAAGTCTAAGGTGTCCCCTGAACGTGTCTGTGAAGTTTCAGCTCAAAATATCCTGTATATTTTTTTTTAATAAATTTTTTTAACTGCCTATTTTGAGCCATAATTACATATGCACCGATTAAGCGTGCGGCCCCTTTAAATCTCCCACTCCCCCTCCCCCGCGAGCTCTCGACAGCCTTAAACGGCAAACACAAAGTTCACACAGCTAATATAACCCTCAAAATGGATCTTTACAAAGTGTTCGCCATGCATACATTGATTCCTGTGAGTTAGTATTTATTTGGATGTTTACATTTGATTCTGAATGAGTTTGAGGCTGTGCTCCGTGGCTAACGGCTAATGCTACACTGTTGGAGAGATTTATAAAGAATGAAGTTGTGTTTATGCATTATACAGACTGCAAGTGTTTAAAAATGAAAATATCAACGGCTCTTGTCTCCGTGAATACAGTAAGAAGCGATGGTAACTTTAACCTCATTTAACAGTACATTAGCAACATGCTAACGAAACATTTAGAAAGACAATTTACAAATATCACAAAAAATATCATGATATCATGGATCATGTCAGTTATTATTGCTCCATCTGCCATTTTTCGCTGTTGTCCTTGCTTGCTTACCTAGTCTGATGATTCAGCTGTGCTCATCCAGATGTTTTGCCCTTGTCTAATGCCTTGATTATGGGCTGGCATATGCAAATATTGGGGGCGTACATATTAATGATCCCGACTGTTATGTAACAGTCGGTGTTATGTTGAGATTCGCCTGTTCTTCGGAGGTCTTTTAAACCAATGAGATTTATATAAGAAGGAGGAAACAATGGAGTTTGAGACTCACTGTATGTCATTTCCATGTACTGAACTCTTGTTATTTAACTATGCCGAGGTAAATTCAATTGTTCATTCGATGGCACCTACATGTCTTTTTGTAGTTTTGTTCATGTTCTTGTTTTCAGGTTTTTATTTTATTTATTTTTTATTTTGGCATGTTTAATTTTGGTTCATGTTTATGTTTTCATGTCTTTTTGTACTTTTGTTCATATTCCTGTTTTCAGGTCTTTTATTTTGTCACATTTGTTTTTGGTTACATTTATGTTTTTGCATTTTTTTTGTAATTTTTTCATGTTCTTGTTTTCAGCTCTTTTATTTTGTCACATTCGATTTTGGTTCACAATTATGTTTTCATGTCTTTTGTGTAGTTTTGTTCATATTTTTTTCAGGTCTTTTATTTTGTCACATTTGGTTTTGGTTACAAATATGTTTTTGCATTTTTTGTAATTTTGTTCATGTTCTTATATTCAGCTCTTTTATTTTGTCACATTTGATTTTGGTTCACGTTTATGTTTTCATGTCTTTTTTGTAGTTTTGTTCATGATCTTGTTTTCAGGTGTTTTATTTTGTCACATTTGGTTTTGGTCACATTTATGTTTTTGCATTTTTTGTAGTTTTGTTCATGCTCTTGTTTTTAGCTCTTTTATTTTGTCACATTTGATTTTGGTTCACGTTTATGTTTTCATGTCTTTTTTGTCGTTTTGTTCATGCTCTTGTTTTCAGCTCTTTTATTTTGTCACGTTTGGTTTTGGTTCATGTTTTCATGTCTTTTTTGTCGTTTTGTTCATGATCTTGTTTTCAGGTGTTTTATTTTGTCACATTTGGTTTTGGTACACTTTTATTTTTTCATGTCTTTTTATGTCATGTTTGGTTTTGGTTTACGTGTTTTTTGTTTTTTTTGTAGTTTATGTGTGTTTTGCAGTTTTGATCATGTTCTTCTTTTCAGGTCTTATTTCGTTTGGTTTTGGTTCACCTTTGTCTTCATGTCTCCATGTCTTGTATTTTGTCACATTTGATTTTGGTTCACGTTTATGTTTTATTTATTTTTTAAATTTTGTTCTTGTTTTCAGGTCTTTTATTTTGAAGTTGAGTCATGGTCATGTTTCCTGTTTGTCATGCGTTTCCCTTGCCCCTCTGTCAAGGTGATCGCACCATAGAGGATTATGTAAAAGACATATACATAAATCAAAACCAAATGTGACAGTTGACGAATTCTAAAAACATTCTGATTCTTTTTTTGTGTGTGTGGTCTCATGAGAAAATTTAATCCAAAATTTGTTCTACATTTAAGCTCATTGCTGTCTAGGAAAAACAACTGAGCTGTTTCTTAACGAGAGCTTTATGCACATGTAGTGAAACAAAATGATCAAATTATCATCAAAGCAATGTTTCAAGGTTAGCCTGATTCAGGGATTTAAATATTAATAACATTAAAAGAACCATTTTGGACTCCTTTATTGAACAGCAGGTGCTATAAATTATCCATAAGTTCTTAGTTCTTCTGTTATTTTGACATGATCACGGACACCCATTGAATTTCTGAAGGTCAGAACGTCTTACAGAACATTTGAAGATTTCACATCGCATATGACAGCTGGATCAGGTGTATTATTCTCTAATTGTGGATATCTCTGCGTGGGAGGTCATAAGCTTGAGGGATATTCTCTGAATCTCATGTCACTGGTATGAATTTCAAATAAAATCTCAGCCCGAAAGCATTTCTGTCCTTCAAAGCACATTTTGATCCCACTGTCTTTTGTTTTGTGCCACCTGCCATCCTTTGGAACTTGTGTAGTTTGTATGAAGACAAGCGTTAATGCCATGATTTATGTTGCAGATCGCTTGATGTCGTTTTACACCTCATTGCATATGGTTATTAAATAACCTTGAAAGGTTGTAAAGGGAAGTTGCATTGTATGCACTTGGCAAGAAACCAATGTACAGTGAATATTTTTTGATGGTCTACTTTAGATGTTCTACAAACTATAAATAACTTTGCAACTACATGTCAACCAGCAGTCATTAGAGTATCAGTAGAGTGTCTGCTTAATATCTGCTTACACTTTATTTTGGTGCTATAAGTAACTTTGCAACTACATGTCAACTTATTCTACTAACCCTAACAGTCTAAAAGTGTATTTTACTTCTATTATATATATGTATAATTAAGTTGCAATACAGTAGTAAAACATGGAAGGTTATAAATCAGGTCATTTACGTTTTGGGTTACTCCAGCTATAGCATCATATTTTTGAAATGTATTCTGGAGATTAATGTCAATTACACAACAATATAAGAAAAGGGCTAATCGTTTAAAAGGATATAAAATTGTAGTTCTAATCACATTATTTAAATGGAATTACTGGTTTTTATTTTTTTATGGGTCTGTTGTGGTTGCAGGCCTGGATACGGTGCAAATATGGGCAACAACTTATGCCAATAGTCCAACGTCTGGCTATGCGAGAGCAGGTTACGTGACACCAGACTGCTTTGTGCAGCACACAGAAGAACTACAGATGTCAGATCAGACCTACAGACCTGTTTTGTGCAACTATTATTATTTTACACGTCCAAGGCGATATTGCGACTCGGCCAAATCATCTTGCCAAGCACCCATTCAAACAGATGAATCATACACTGAGCCAAAATTCATTAAACAGACTCACAGTTTGCTTTTGGCAAGTGCAGTAGGGTTGTGCATGTTCTTATGCTCGCTATTCTCACATTTTCTTCGGATAAACGGTGCTATCTTTAAAGGCCAGCTTATTGTACTCTTGCAAACAATAGTTCAAGATACTCATGTACAGTAAAATGTGCTGTAGCTGCCAAGTGTACATAGTTAAATTTAGACATTGAGCAGCTTATCCTGCTTATAATGCATGATTTTCACAACTAGGGTACAAAAGAAAAATAAAATGCATTTTTTTTATTTATTTATTTTTTTACCCCAGCTATTGGAGACCTTTATTAACCTTTGTGAAAAAGCTTGTATTTGGTCAGAAATAAAAACAGTACAAATCTTTTGTAACAATGTAAATGTCTTTAATCTCACTTTTGATCGATTTAATATGTCCTTGCTTATTACAATTATTAAATTATTTCCAAAAAAAGATTTCAAAATTACTGTTTTAAGTGGGATACAGACATTCAGTGTGTTTAAAACTATCTACTATCTAATCTAACATGGGCTACACTTTATTTTTTAATGTTACAGTTAAGTTTGTTAGATTATACATCAAGTACAGGTAATAATAATTACTACGAAACAACATAATAATTACTACAGTATCTACATGTACAGTACCGGACAAAAGTTTGGAAACATTACTATTTTTAATGTTTTTGAAAGATGATTTTTTTTTTTTTTAATGCTCATCCAGCCTGCATTTATTTAATGAAAAATACAGAAAAATCTGTAATATTGTGAAATATTATTACAATTTAAAATAATGGTTTTCTACTTTAATATACTTTAAAATATAATTTATTTCTGTGATCAAAGCTGAATTTTCAGCATCATTACTCCAGTCTTCAGCATCACGTGATCCTTCAGAAATCATTCTAATACACTGATTTGATACTCAGTTATTATCAATGTTGGCAACAGTTGCGCCGCCTAATATTTTTTTGGAACCTGTGATATTATTTTCAGGATTCAAGATCGATGAATAAAAAGTTAAAAAGAACAACATTTATTAAAAATAGCAATATTTACTAACAATTTAAATCTTTACTATCTCTTTTAATAAATTTAACACATCATTGCTGAATAAAAGTATATTCCAAGTTTATTCCATGAATGAATGAATGAATGAATGAATGAATGAATGAATGAATGAATGAATCAATCAATCAATCAATCAATCAATCAATCAATCAATCAATCAATCAATCAATCAATCAATCAATCAATCCAAACTTTTGATCGGTAGTGTATATTGTTAGAAAACAAAACAGATTTCTATTTTAAATAAATATTGTTCTTTTTAAACTTTTCATTCATCAAAGAATCCTGAAAAAAAATGTATTGCAGGTTATTAAAAAAATATTAATCAGCACAACTGTTTCCAATATTGATAATAAATCAGCATATTAGAATGATTTCTGAAGATCAATGAAGACTGGAGTAATGGCTGATGAAAATTCAGCTTTGCATCACAGAAATAAATTATATTTTAAAGTATTTTAAAATAGAAAACCATTATTTTAAATAATAATATTTCACAATATTACATTTTTTTTTTTTTCTCTGTATTTTTGATTAAATAAATGCAGCCTTAAGGAGCATAAGAGACTTCTTTCAAAAAAATTATTAAATGTAGTAATGTTTCTTTTGACCGGTACTGTATATCCAGGAGTATATTTTAGGATTAGGGTTTGATTAGGGTTAGTTGCATGTAAATATGCATAATTTATACTTATTACTACTGTAACTATATGTAACATGTCACAAGAACACAGTAAAATAAAGTGCTATCCTAACTTGCATAACAAGAAACATTGGATTTTTACCAGCAATGCTTTAAAAAGGGCCATAGGACACCAAAGTGTACTGTATTTGTGGAAAGTTATGGTTCAAGAACTACTTCACTAAACTTTTTTTTTTGCATTAGCTCATTAAAAAGAGAATACAAAATGCATGTTACATTTATTCATTTAGCAGTAATTGTTCAGACACTAAAGACGTACTGATATAACAGTCCTGGTCTATTACCACCGAAGACACTTAAATCTAGATGAACTGTTCTTGCAATTAGTGCACTGTGTGTCGCTTTGGATGAAAAGTGTCTGATAAATGGCATGTAAGTAACAAGATGTTCAAGCTCAAGTGGACTGTTAACTAACTCAGCAGTGGACTCATGAGTCATAATGATGCCTAGAGAAAGAATTTTAGTGGATTGTCTTTCCTTGTCAGATACAGTATCCGTCCACCACATAAGCAATTGGTTGCGGTTTGCCAGCCTAAGAATGTTTTTAATTAATTTTTTCCATTACATGACATTACACTTTCTCCCTCCTTCGGAATGACTGCAATATTCACGCTCCTGTCCATTTCAAAGGCTGTAATTATGAAATAGTACATGCACAGAGGCTTTTTTTCTTATCGATCCCGTCCATCTGTCAGCAACTGAGGAGAGTTAAACCGCTGCATTTTGCCACTGGTGGTCAGTATGCTACCACTGGACTGTGGTCAGTATCCTCAGGACAGTGCATTTGACCCATGATGTCCAGGATGATGGGCTGTCACAGTTAGACGGCAGCTTGTCAGTGATGGCTAAAATATGACAGGAAGAATTTAATACATGCCAATGGCAAGAAGGCAAGTTAAATTCAAAAGAGATACACAAAGCTTAGAGACAAACTATGGTGGCAAACAAGAGGGAAAAAAAGCAGGGCGAATACATTACATCTACAATGGCAGTTTATTTGTCATGATTTAGGTCAGAAAGAAGAAAAAAATAACACCGCTCTTGGGTTGAAGAGCAAAGCTTATCGGAAAGAAACATCAAAAAGATTTATTTAGTATCTCAGTTGCTTTATCTAAGGAGTAGGCTTGATAACTTTCCCAGTATTTGTTAACATGTTATGAGTTTTCTTTTTTGATGCTATATGTGTTCTGGGTGGTCTCTAAGTGCATTGCTAGTTGTTTACATGGGTGTCCTTTGTGGTTGCATTGCCAAGTATTTGCTAGAGTGCAGAATATTGAAGAAATGTTCATAGTGACCCAGAAAATATTGATAAAGATGGTGTTCTTAAATGTCAGTTTTGAGATAAGGTCACTGATGCTATCAGAAGAGAAAAGATAGGTTGAAAAAAAAAAAAAAAAAAAAAACACACATCTCGTTCCAACCTCAGATGGTCTGTTTAAAAAAAGATAAATAAGAAAAACAAACATGTCCTAGAGATGCTGGGTTCCAAGATGAAGTCCGTTGAATTATAGTTTTTGCCATCTGGTGGAGACTTGGCTGCAGAAGCTACTAAAAAATATGAAACTTCCAACAGAGAAGAGTAAATCACAAAATGCAGTGAAAAATTAAAAAGCACCAGGACAAATTATTTAGTTTTTGTGCATTTGACTTATTCCACGATTTGTGGCACTACATTGAGTATTTCCTTTAATAATGGCCATAAATTATAACATGGTTTTTGGGAGTGGGTTACTGAGAGTTATTAAAGACTTTATCATCATGAAATCTAATTTACATGAGGAGGGGTGTCACATTTACATTCAAATGTTAATTAATCTGCACAGAACCGAAGCCAAACTTTAAACTGTAGACATTCTTCACCACATGTAGGATCCTCATAAAATGTGATGACCCATGTATTATTGAAAACTGCAAACTTTTGAGGTCATCTGGATTCAGTCATATTTACTGAATCGCATGTCACTGTTACCTGAATCGCAGCTGTATTTTGTCATACAGTTTGATGTAACTTCATAAAAGCTCATAAGCTCAAAGCTCAAAAGCTTCTCGTACAGCTCATGAAAGTCCAAAATCCAGCATCTCAAAATATTAGAATATTTCCTAAGATCAAAAAATGGATTTTCAAAACAGAAAAGTTCAAGTTCTTTAAAGTATGTTCATTTGTGCACTCAATACTTTGTCGGCAGCACATATTACAGTAAATGACTTGCTCCTAGCACAAATTACAGCATCAGTGAAGTGTGGCATGGAAGTGATCAGCCTGTGGCACTGCTGAGGCACTATTGAGCCTTCAGATCATCTGTATATTGTTGGATCGACTGTTTCTCATCTTTCTCTTGAAAATATCCCATAGATTCAGGGGTCAGGCATGTTGGCTGGCCAATAAAGCACAATAATATCATGGTCAGCAAACCACTTGGAAGTGGTTTTTGCACTGTGGGCAGGTGCTAAAGTCCTGCTGGAAAAGGAAATCAGCATCTCCATAAAGCTTGTCAGCAGATGGAAGCATAAAGTGCTCCAAAATCTCCTGGAAGATGGCTGCATTGACTTTGCACTTGATAAAACACAATGGACCAACACCAGCAGATGTCACGCCCCCCCAAATCATTACTGACTTCAGAAACTTCCCACTAGACTTCAAGCAGCTTGGATTCTGTGCCTCTCCAGTCTTCCTTCAGACTCTGGGACCATGATTTCAACTTCAACTTCAAAATGCAAAATTTACTTTTATCTGAAAAGAGGACTTTCGACCACTGTTCACTGTCCAGTTCTTTTTCTCCTTAGCCCAGGTAAGATGCTTCTGATGTTGTTTCTGTTTCAGAAGTGGTTTGGTAGTCCTTTTCCTGAAGATGTCTGAGTGTGGTGACTCTTGATGCGCTGACTCCGGCTTCATTTGACTCATTGTGAAGCTCTCCCAAGTGTTTGAATCGGCTTTACTTGACAGTATTCTCAAGCTTGTGGTCATCCCTGTTGCTTGTGCACCTTTGCCTACCCAATTTCTTCCTTCTAGTCAACTTTGCATTTAATATGCTTTGATACATCATTCTGTAAACAGCCACCACATTCAGTAATGACCATCTGTGACTTACTCTCTTTGTGGAGGGTGTCAATGATTGTCTCCTGGACCATTGCCAAGTCAGCAGTCTTCCCCATTAGTGTGGTTTCAAAGAACAAGAGATACCCGGAATTTATACTGTAGGGATGGTCATTATTGAAACTCAAATGTAAATATTCTAATATTTTGAGATACTGGATTTTGGACTTTCATTAGCTGTACGCTCTAATCAACAAATTTAAAAAAATAAACTTTTGAAATGTTTTACTTTACATGTAGGGAATCTAGAATATATGAAAGTTTCATTTTTTTAAATAATTTACAATAAAAAAAGAACTTTTTCACGATATTCTAATTATATGACCAGCACCTGTATATGAATGAATTCCCATTTTTATTAATTGTAGATTTTATGGAAGCTTTTTCCACCATGGAATAAAATGATTTAAAAAGCTAATTGTGAGTTTTTATCTGATAATTCTGACATTTTTTTTTCTGGCAATTGTGAGTTTATATCTTGCAATTCTGACTTTTTTCTCAGAATTGTGAGGTATAAAGTCGCAATTGCAAGTCATAAAGTCCAATTCTGAGGGGAAAACACACTGACTTTTTTCTCGCAATTGTGAGTTTACATCTCACAATTCTGACTTTTTTCTCAGAATTGTGAGATTTAAAGATGCAATTGTGAGTAATAAAGTCCAATTCTTGGGGGAAAATAGACTGACTTTTTTCTTAGAATTGCAAGTTTATATAATGCAGTTTGGACTTTACAATTCAGACTGTAATACTCACAATTGTGAGTTTATGTCACTCAATTGCGAGAAAAAAAGTCAGATTGTTAGATGTGAACTCAAAAAAGTCAGAATTGTGAGATAAAAAGTCGCAATTACCTTTTTTTTTATTTTTTATTCAGTTGCAGTAAAACCTTGCATACATTCTTCACCACATATAGAATCCTCATAAAATGTGATAACCCATGTATTATTGGAAAGTTCAGGCTTATATATGATCTGAAACAAAGTGACAGTGGAATGCAGCCATGCAAGAACGCAACCCGAGCATCATGGATGTTTATTTTCCCATCATCGCCTTCAAGTTGTCATAGCATTCGGCAAAATACCCTAACATGTTACTTCATGTTGTGTGCGTAATGTCATTGGTATAGCCACGAACGCATAGCATTTCTGCTTTGTACGAAGTCCGTTAAAGAACACGCCTTGAGGGACTTGATCCCCGCATTGTTAAGTAAGTACAATGCGAGATCAGCGCCGTTCGCCTGTCAGTGTGATTGGAATGAGGGGAAAGAACTGAATGACACTGATATTCAGGGAATTCATTTGCATATTATGAGTTTTTGATAACAGAACCTGCATTTCCCCTGCAGCTGTAAAACGAACAAGCCGAAATTTAAATGAATTGGCTGATGATACGGAAGACTTCGGCAGAAAGAGGAGGAAAAGTATTCCACGTTTTTACATATTCCAGGTTTAGCGGATGTCAACATTAGTTCCGCATTTGGCAGAAGCAGTTTTTTTTCTCTCCCCCTTTTTATGCAGAAGGAGGGCGGTCAGTGCACAGGGGCCAGGAGCATTCCTGGAGCGGACATGAATTAAGTGACTTGCTTAAGGGAGAAGCAGGCGTCGTGAGAGGAATTGCCTCTAGCAGGATTTGCATTCCCAACGCATTCCCAATTAAACTGCAGTTCTTAAGCCATACGCGCCAGGCAGATGGCTGTTACTGTTGTTACATCAGATATAATGTCTGATAAATCCTTCTAAAATACAGATAAAAATGACAATTATTAGCTGGAAATATATGCCTTAACAAAGTTAATCGAAACAGACTGCAGCAAATGGCACAGCATCGCCTGAAAGGATATTAACATTTCACGCTACCTTTATTATGAATGACCATTATCTTTATTCTTCGGGGACAGTTATGATATAGGCTACTATATTTCAGATTTTTTAATAACCACAGTGAATTATCATTCCCAAAACATCACCAACACAAGCAGCTTAGATATTGTGGGTGGTTTATGTTACCATAAGGAAAGACAAAGGTCCATATTTGCTAAGAAAACAAAGATTATGGCCAAGTACATTTGCATTTCCTGAAGGAAATGGCAATGCTTGCAAGGCAGCAAATGAATAGTGTTGAAGATTCAGGCTTGGTGTATTTGTACATAAAATGGTGCATGATTTTTTTTTCTTTTCTTCTGTTGGCTCCAAGACTGCTATACAGACAGCTATAAATAGTAGGCATATGTATATAAATATATGCAAGTAAGACTAATCACTCAGTATGAAAACAAAAATCTGGGTTCTGCAGTTGAAATGTATATATATTCATTGAATGTATATAATGTGTGTGTGTGTGTGTATATATATATATATATATATATATATATATATATATATATATATCATGCAACTGACACTCTTTCATTCGTAAAGTTTGCCGTATTAATGTAACTTTCACTCATTCCATATTACACACTATTGGACCCTTTCTCAATACCAAATACAGCAAATTATTTATTTAAAATAATATTTATTGAACAACAATATTTAAATTAACAACAATAGCCATTATAAATGAAAATAGGAAATAAACAATTTTACAATTAATTCAAACATACAAAAGCAGTGCTCTACAGGATGAAAGTTAAATATAGCCTTAATATAGTAAATTAACAATACATTTTTTTAATTTAACATAGCCCAATTCGATTTGCTCAGGAACAATTAATGGATTATTAAGACCAAAGATTTCCTTTTATGTTTCCGTTTTATGTACCCAAAATAAATGATATCTCATGTTTAACCATTATAAGAGACAGCGGCAAATCCCGAAGCACTGGCTGAGATGAAGCTGTTCTCGGCGGGTACACGGGCACTGAACGGCCGTTGACGGCCTGGAGCTCGCATCTCTAAAAAACGTCTAAACAAATTGTAAAATTGGTGCTATGATTAAATATGAGTCACATATTTCAGGTCTAAACAACTACATGCTTGCCTAAAAACATATATCGACATCTTGCCCATGAAATAGAATTACTGACCCAGTACTGCAAAAAAGAATATCGGTCAGAGATAACAGTTCAATGCTTCTTTACTTTTGAGAACATACAGTAGAAGAACAAACTGGTCTCCATGGTGGTAGCCTAATATTAAATTCACAATATGAAGAAATTTTAAAGAACATGACTGCTCTCTAAAACACACAGCAGTTCCTTTTGATGTGAAATTTACACTTGTACAGTTGTACATGAAAATCAAGATAAATACTGGGCAATAGTAGACATAGAGATGATGGATTCCTGTGATCAAACTGAAAGCTTTGATGTTATTAGTATTGACTGGGTTTGGATTACCCTAAACCTCTGTGGAGCTATGTGTTGAACGATGCAGCATCTGCAAGTGAAACTGGGCAGGTTAGATTCTGTAGGAGAAAAAAGTATCCATAATGCCTTCACAGCAACATTACATTCCCTTTAGTGAACAGAAAATATTTTTATTTTTTTATTTTTTTGACATTAGTGTATTATAGTCTGGGTGAAGCAATAACTATACGATGAAGGCAGTTGTCTTGCTTCCGTGAAATCCCGATTATTTAGGGCAACTTCAGTAAGCCACCACACACACACTCAGCAGTTCGCTCCCTTGAGATCTTTTTGTCACTTACCTCTCTGGATGCTCGACATCAATAAACATGTCTCTTTCACTCAGCACACTGTCGCTTGTATTTGCAAGCCAAGCCCTTCTACTACTGTGAAGCGGTGGGATCCATCACAAAAATATGAGTCACCCCCTCCGCCGCTGCTCCATAGTCCTGACACCAACAAAACAGCCTCAAAATCTCATAATAAACACCAACTTTTGAACTCTATCGTGCTTTATCTTGGCAAACTGGAGTTTAGCATGCAGTACACACTAGTGTGGCATGACTAAACGTTATCACTGTTTGCCTTCGCACTAAACACCACATATCAATACCCCTTATCTCAAAACAATAACAGCTTAATGCAAAAAAAAAAAAAAAAAAAAAAAAAAAGTTATACCGCAGGTCTTTGAGGACTCAATCACCACGTTGGTTCGTTTGGACAGAGGAGAACTGGTATCTCGACTGAGTCTGGTTTCTCCCAAGGTTTTTTTCTTCTCCATTTCTGTCACTGATGGAGTTTGGGTTCCTTGCCACTGTTGCCCCTGGCTAGCTTAGTTGGGGACACTTAATATTCAAGAATATTATTGATTTGATTGTACTCACACTATTAGATGAGACATCACGTTTTCCACAGAGCTGCTAAGATCTTTACAGTCATTGAACAGAACTGAATCAACACTCTTTAGAGCTTCTTTACAGCAGAATTTAACTCTGTTTGCATCATTGAATCATTTTTTTTTCTCACCCCCTTTAAAGCCAATTTTAAACAATCTTCTTTATTGTATAAAGTGCTATATAAATAAAGGCGACTCGACTTGACTTACAGGAATAGATTATCCAAAAATGAAATTCTGTCATTATTTACTCACCCTGTATGCTGGTTATTTTTGTCCTGTGGAACAAAAATGGAAAAAAAATAAAATGAAGGATCATTATGCAGGTCTTCCAAACGATGACCAAAAACCATATAGTATGGCAAATATGACATGCAAAGACATTTCAAGTCTTTATATGGTAGCTTTGTGAGAGGAACATATAGAAATGTAATTCACACCAACATCATGTTTTCCAAATTGGTCAGTCATTAACCATCCATCCATCCATCCATCCATCCATCCATCCATCCATCCATCCATCCATCCATCCATCCATCCATCCATCCATCCATCCATCCATCCATCCATCCGCAGGTTTGGCTGAGTTTTAGAAACCGGTTTCATTTATTTATCTATTTTTGTTCACTTAGTCCTATCCCCGTTCAAAAAGTCTACTTTGCATAAATTAATTTGTTTCAAGGAGTTATCTTGAGTCAACAATTAGTAATGCAGTCTTTGAACAGAGATCGTTTTGCAGAGCTCACATTCATTTTACTTTTGCGACTGAGTAAATCTCTAGATCTTTTGTATGCATGAGGTAAACTTCTGCTTAAAAATAAGTCTGCCCTCATTCTGCAGGTAATTGGCTTTGATTTAACATTTCCTGCATTAATAATAGCTGTCACACTTTGGTGCAGATACACAGTAACTCACTCCGTTCGTGCACAGCTAATTAGTACCAAGATCAATCACAGGATAATAGAGTAGACGTCTTTGAATTTAAATATACCCAATACCTAGCATGTGCTTACAGTTGCGACAGGTTGGATGAATGGACAGATCTGAGAATGAAATGAATGCACTAATGTGTTTTCCCCTGAGATAGTCTCTAGTATGACCAAAGCTATCAGGTGCTGTGAATCAATTATGACCACATGTGTAGCCTCAAGACGCCAATGTGAGAAACTTTTCCTTTTAGTTCGGAGATGGAGGAGAAATGGACCCTTTCAATTTTTTTGCTTTTAATACATGAAATAATTGTGCCTGCTGAGAAGTTTTCACTTAAACTAATAGCTTCCCTGCTGTTATGGTTGAATGTAATGGTGGCATAAGAGTAGACAAATCTTGAAGATGTAATTGCATTGTGCAAGACTTTCCCTCAGTAGATGTGCATGGCAAATGTAGAGTATATTGTACCTGCTAGATTTATGCATTATGCATTAGAACAGGCAAGTGACATTTGGAAGTGTATGTCTTGGGTCTTGACTGCTATATGTCATTATAATGTTTAAATAGATAGAATGAACTTTATAATCTGATTGTGGATAAAACTTGTTTGAAAGCAACGTTAAATAGCCAATGTGATCACACGTCAGTTGAACTGAACACTACCATTCTGTTTTCTTTGAATATATTTTAAAATGTAAATTAACCCTGTGATGTAAAGCTGAATTTTCAGCATCGTTACGCCAGACTTCAGTGTCACATGATCCTTCAGAAATCATTCAAATATGCTGATTTGCTGCTCAAGAAACATTTCTGATTATTATCAATATTGAAAACAGTTGTATTGCTTAACTCAGGATACTTTGATGAATAGAAAGTTAAAAAGAAAAATGTTTTCCTTCACCATACATTAGTTTTCAGGTACAGTATCTAGCAGTAAACATTTATACATTTTAACTAACTTTAACTGATGTGCTCATGATTCTTTTCGAATTGCTTGACATATTATTATTATTGTTATTGTTGTTATTATTATTTTTTTATTTATTTATTTGCTCACCAGCCATTGTGGCTAGTGGTTTTCCAAAGTTACTAGCTTCTGAGCATATTCACTACTGTGAAGCGGTGGGATCCATCACAAAAATATGAGACACCCCCTCCGCCGCTGCTCCATAGTCCTGACACCAACAAAACAGCCTCAAAATCTCATAATAAACACCAACTTTTGAACTCTATCGTGCTTTATCTTGGCAAACTGGAGTTTAGCATGCAGTACACACTAGTGTGGCATGACTAAACGTTATCACTGTTTGCCTTCGCACTAAACACCACATATCAATACCCCTTATCTCAAAACAATAACAGCTTAATGCAAAAAAAAAAAAAAAAAAAAAAAAAAAAGTTACACCGCAGGTCTTTGTGGACTCAATCACCATGTTGGTTTGTTTGGACAGAGGAGAACTGGTATCTCAATTGAGTCGGGTTTCTCCCAAGGTTTTTTTCTTCTCCATTTCTGTCACTGATGGAGTTTGAGTTCCTCGCCACTGTTGCCCCTGGCTAGCTTAGTTGGGGACACTTAATATTCAAGAATATTATTGATTTGATTGTACTCACACTATTAGATGAGACATCACGTTTTCCACAGAGCTGCTATGATCTTTACGGTCATTAAACAGAACTGAATCAACACTTTTTAGAGCTTCTTCTTCTTCTTCTTCTTCTTCTTCTTCTTCTTCTTCTTTATTTATTTATTTATTTATTTTTTGCTCACCAGCCATTGTGGCTAGTGGTTTTCCAAAGTTACTAGCCTCTGAGCATTTTCACTGGCCAGTTTTGACATTGATACCATGGAGAAAAACTGCCATATAGATATTTTTTTTTAATTTTATCTTACAATTTAGCAGCAGGTATCTTAGGCTGCTGTCACTTTAACACTCTCATATCTGCTTTTTCTTTCTCAACTCTTCATGAATGAAAACATAACTGACTGTGTTTATGTGAATACTCGCCAAGACTGGCATTTTGACATTATTTTGTGTGTATTTGACTGTTTAAGCGCAATAAGCAGTGAAAAAGAACTCAATTTAGTATTGAGAGGTGGCTTTATGTGCACACACTTTGGGTGTGAGCACACAATCTGCAGGAATGTGTAAAATTATGTGCAATACGAGCAATTCCATGCTGAAATTCAAGCCCTGTAACACAAACAATATTCATCTGGAGCAAATGAAACGAGTGAGTGAGAGGAGGAGGGATTGTGTCAACTCACAGTCAATGAGAAAGAGAGAAAACTCAGCTGGTATTGTATCTGTTATTATTCCAGATGCCTTTTTAAAATACAAAAAAAAAAAAAAAAAAAAAAAAAAAAAAAAATATATATATATATATATATATATATATATATATATATATATATATATATATATATATATATATATATATGTGTGTGTGTGTGTGTGTGTGTGTGTGTGTGTGTATAAAAAATTCTGGCGGGAGTTAAAGGGATAGTTCACTCAAAAATTTAAATCCTGTCATCATTTACTCACGCTCATGTTGTTCCAAACCCATAAGACTACGCAACTGAAACTTTGACGCTTCAAAAAGTTAATAAAGAGAACTTAAATCTAATCCATATGAATCGAGCGGTTTAGTCCAAATTTTCTGAAGAGAATCCATCGCTTTATATGATGAACAGATTTAATTTAGGCTTTTATTCACATATATAAACAATCATCAGCTCACACATCAGTTATGGTAAACGGAGGCTCAAGCATGTTTGCTTGACATGGGAGAGCCAATGAGGTTCATTCTTGTGTTACGCAGCAAGAGGATTGCTCTCGCACTTCAAGCAGGTTTGATTGTTTATGATTGTTTATGTTCGCTGATCAATGTTTATATGTGAATAAAAGCCTAATTTAAATCTGTTCATCATATAAAGTGATCAAGTCTCTTCAGAAAATTTGGACTAAATGGCTTAATTCATATGGATTAGTTCTACTATCTCTTTATGAACTTTTTGAAGCGTCAAATTTCAGTCACGTCGCTGTCTATGGAGGGACAGAAAGCTCTCAAATTTCATCAAAAAGATCTTCATTTGTGTTCAGAAGATAAACGAAAGCCTTATGGGTTTGGAACAGCATGAGGGTGAGTAAGTAATGACATAATTTTCAATTTTGGGTGAACATTTAATGTCAAGCCCGAACTGACCATGGACAAAGACTAATGCTAATCCCTGCCATGCCTCTGAGAATGCAATGCTTACTTGTGCTCCATTGTGAAATTGTTCATACTTTAATGGCTAGAAGCATTTGCATTCACATTCTAGCTTAAGACTGATGAATTATTTTGGGATACATTTTTATTGTGATTTTTTTTAGTTCAGTATTGCTGGCGCTATCATTTCATACACGCAAGCCTCTTGAGGTTGGGTTTGAATTTACCAGTTAGCATAGTACACCACTTAACCATGTTAAAATTACTGTAATGTACAGCCTCTCTTGGTTGTATTACTTTAATATATTCCCATGTTGAACAGTGAAATTAATGTGTAAATATATCCCTGAGGTTCTCTCCGATTGGAGCAGAACTTGCGGTATCAATTAGATGGTGAATTATATTGGCACCAGGTTGCATCAGCCAACATCCCACTGGCTCGTCTTTGCTTCGTCTGACAGGCTTGACATTGATATTCACGACAAGCCATGGTCACTCAGATCCTGGCTGGGGAATTAATGCAAAAAGTTGCAGAAATGTGCGCTTGTCAAACTTTGGCATCAAAGTGCCCTTGAAGTGGTACATCATACAAGGATCTTTGTGTCAACAGAGGTCAACAAAGCCTTGTGCACACACACACAGAAAGATCTAGCTACCACTGTCTCCTCTCGTACGTGTTTATCCCCCATGTAGAAGCAGCAACGTCCAAAACTGACCCCTGTCAGAGAGTTCAGGTTGTCTCAGCGTGGCTTTTGCATGTCATGCAACACATTTTGTCTCCCATAGCACCTGGAGTTCTTTGAAAAAGGTCACCGAAAGCCTGAATGACATGCATAATTCATTCTATACTAACTTTCTTTTCAAATATACTGCACTAATAAATATCCAACAATCACTTGCAGTTCGGACTATTAGGCAGTGCTCATCCTCGGCTGTCTTGGACCAGCATCAGATTTTCAAGCCTCAATGACTCATTGATTTTGAATTACAGGGCATGTTCATTGTCTGGCTGAAGCAATGATCTGATAAGACTGATCCACTTACATCACCCAGCTGACATCAAGACGAGCCTTTTGAATTTTTCAAAGTGAATATCTCATGAATAGGGCGCTCTGTTCACAGGAAATGCCAGTATGGCACCGAAAAGATCTTAGACGCGGTTACCAAAAATGTGACATGACGCTGACAGTGTTTACTGTCATTTTCCTATTGGACTGGTCACCACTTCAATTGAAGGATGAAAATAGGATGCAAGTAATGAGATAAAAATGTGCTGTGAAATGTAGCGTTGTCCTTTGTTTTTGGGGCACTCAAGACTTTAATTCAGAATCACCTGCTTTGATCTATTCAGATCGTTCATAGAGAAAATGTTTAGAAAATTTGCAGTTTAAACTTGTCTTTTTTATTATTATTATTATTTATTATTAATTAGGTCATATAAAATATACACTACCATTCAAAAGTTTGGGTTGAGTGAGATTTTTCAATGTTTTTGAAAGAAGACTCTTATACTCACCAAGGCTGCAATTATTTAATCAGAAATACAGTAGGAGCAGAAAAAAATGTGAAATATTATTACAATTTAAAATAACTGCTTTCTATTTGAATATATTTTCAAATGTAATTTATTCCTGTGTTTCAAAGCTGAATTTTCAGCATCATTACTCCAGTCTTCAGTGTCACATGATCCTTCAGAAATCATTCTAATATGCTGATCTGCTCCTCAAAAAACATATATTATTATTTTTGATCTTGAAAACAATTGTGCAGCTTAATATTGTTTATATTATTAAATTCTCAATATATATATTTGTGTGTGTGTGTGTATATAATATATATACACACTGTATATTTAAAAAAAAAAAATCATGCCTTAAAATAGCTTGAATGAAACTCTACACCCTTGCCTCATTTATTATAAGATATTTGAATATACTAATTAGTCCCGCCTCCACTCACTTGCATGAGCTCAAGAGATCCACTCGGTCAACCTACTGAGGTAAACGCTACACAATGGGATCGCTTTTTACAACGTCAGACACATAACGGTAATTAATATGATTACCCTTTTGCTTGACTACATTATCAAACAGCTAATAATGAGTTGCTAATGTTACACAAACCATGTTCCCATTCGCTAGTCAGACAGCTGCCTTCTAACATGCACATGGTTTGGCTTAAAGCATATTAAAAACACCACACAGACATGAGCAAAATTAAAAACTTGATTTTCACCACAGGCAGACTATAAATATATATTTTAATATTAATATAGCATTTAAAACTCCAAAACAAGGATGATATTTTGACCAAATAATGTAATTATTAATATAATAATATAATAAATAATGTGATGTTTGTAATGATGCTATACATGTAGGGTGTTGTGGGTGGTTGCCAGGTTGCCATGTGGTTGCTAAAGAGTTCAGAGTTGTTGTTAGTGTGTTGCTAGGGTATCCTAGGTGGTTGCTAGAGTGTTCTATCTGGTCAGAAGGTTTCGCTATTATGTGTTGGTCTCCAGATATAACTCTGATTCCTCCTTCAAATGAGGTTTTTGATTTTTTTTTTTTTTTCATCATTATTTAGATTTAATTGTTGTGTAGTTTAATAAAAAGGGCCACAATGTCTCTGTAGTGTTTTGATTGTTTGAGGTTTTCTGGTTGAGTGTTTGGGTTTTATGAGTGGTTAAAACATCCAACCACAAGCCCCTGTGATTTTTTCTGGTCTCAAATCCTTCCTTTAGTGCAAGTCTAAGGGATTTTTGCCCAGTTTATTTGTCCACCAAGCCACAAGTTTAAGAAAAATAATAGCACACATCCATGACACCAATAGTGCAGGGCAAATTACATGTCCCTAACCCCAATTATGAGCAATAGTAATAGAGACGCTTGCCATAGCAAGCCCCACTTATTAAACACCACTTAATGTGCATCTCCCCATTAGTTCAAATTATCATATTGCGTTACAGTATGATTATGCAAACACATCACATGCAATTCAAATAACACTCTGGTTTTCTCTGGAGCTCTGGATTGGAGCCAGTGTTTCTCAGCTGCTTTGGTACCACCACATCCTGCCTGAGACATAAATACTATCATAAAACAAGCTGAAGGACTAATTTCAGATCAATTTGAAGAGAAATCTTACTAGAAAAGTAGCCCAACAGCCTGGATTGTGTGCTTTCTTGGTGCTCCAGGGTTGAACTTTCTGATTGTTTAAGGTTTAGCGGGGTCTGTAGACCATCAGCACTCCATAGCTGCCAAGTCTGGTCTGTTTTTAGTTTCAGACTTTAGCTCTGAGTTACGGTCCGCACTAGAATTTATACGATCAGTATAAGCATCATAAAGGAGAAAGGGTCTGGAAGTCATCCAGATGCAATGAGCTTATTGGTCGAGCTTGAGCATCTGATACTAATTTTAGAGCCGGTTTGTATACAGTGCTGCATGAGGTTCAACTGCATGGGCGAATGGGAAACATTCACAAGATGTGATAAACACAAAGCATGTATGTATTACACAGAAGGTAACCTATTCCGGTTAAAACAAGGCCTCATTAAACTGAATAAGACGTTGAGAGGGTTTATGCTGTTTGAAGTTGTTTCATTTGCAGTACCAGTAAAACTAGTTATATTTGGGGCCACTGAAGGTGTGTAGCGCCTATTATGTTTGTTGATTTTATTCTTCTTCTCACAGTAAATGAAACAGTTGGAACGTGTTTTTTTTTTTTTTTTCATCCACTGTTGGGGAACAATCCCTCTCAAGGTCTGATGAAATGTCACTTTTATATGCTTATAACTCTTGGAAATTTAATTTGGGCTCTACTGGTAATACTCAAGAAAACAACACTTGGTTTCCAATTGTTGATAAATAGATTGGCCGTCATCTTAGAATTTGACTTTTTTTTCACTACTCTGTGAACAATGGCGGCCCAAAACAATTAAGCAAGCATATCTTTATAATGCGTTGGTACATTGAAATGAAAGGTATATGTCATTGCCATTCATTACCTAAGTAATTTTCTGATAGTGCCAACAGTGGACTAACTTAAACTTTTAAGTTTAGCTATATGTATAACTTGCCGTTTTGACTTCCCTAAATGTTCGTACATAGTGATGAACTGATGAATATTCATAGCGCTAGTGATCTTTTATTATTAGGGTGCAAGCCACTAAGGCGCAAGGCCCTATTGTTTTTTTTCTAAGGAGAAAAACCTCAACATGCTCAAAAACTCTTGGAAATTGGAACACACATTGGAATCTGCGGCCATTAGGACGCTGCAGAGGCTGGGACCCGGGCTTGGCACAGGATGATATTCTGCACTCATTTGAAATTCACCTATGATATTCTATGACATGGAAAAAAAAAAATCTAAATTTAAACGATCTCATTGATGTGGCTGTTGTGGTTTGTGGTCATTTGGGCACCAACTGCTGCAGTAAATGTGGTGTATTCAAATGACTTTGACATAGTCCTTTTATGTTTACCCATTTTAAATGCCTATCGCTTGCTATGCACAGTTGCCCTGAAGCCACCAGGTTGGTGGTGCAACCTGGCTTGGGCCCGTCATCGCTGCTTGCAGCTATATTTTTATTTTATTTTTTTTTTTTTTTATTTCATTATTTATGTTACAGTTTTTAATCATCACCAGATAATTTGCAGATAATATTCATTTTTCACAAAGAACAAAAGCTAATGGATTTTTTATATTCAAATCTTTTGGAGATTTCGAAGGAACTCTTTTGGAGAGCATAGCTTTTTTTTTTTCTCGGCTATGTTTTTGTGTGCCGACCCTCATGTTATCAATGATGTCAGTTCTGAACTATGTAAATGCCGACATGTATTTCTGATTATATTGTACAGTATAACTTCAAATTATGTGCAATGAATCATTATTGCTAGTTCAGTTTAGTTCTGTCTGGAAATACGACAGTTAGGCTACGTTCACACTGTCAGTCCAAATCCGATTATTTGTATATCCATTTGGAATCTGATCTAAAATTGTTAATGTCCACATTGTGTATTGCAGCTGTTTAGATCTGATTTGTGTGTCCATTTCGATTTACGGAATATCTGCATTGGTTTCTATGATGTTGTGTTGGTAGGCATATGCCAAAAAAACAACAACAACAACAACCGCAACATGGGGTTTGCAATACAGATGTTGTCTTATTTACAACATGACATTGTGTAGCCGCCGCACTGGACTACTTTGTCTTCTGAAGCAGCGACAGAAACTTAAGAGGCTGGTATGAGCTGCTTTATTCCACGCTGTCATATCCACTGGCTTCAAAACATGTCTTTGTTATATTGTCAGTTTGTGCTTCCTTGTTTCTGCAGCGACTTTCAGGATGTTTCCTATAACAACGCCATTTATCTTTTACGTGGCATGAAAAAGTCACATAAAGTATGCAAAATCCTATCAGTGCAGTCAGACTGAAACAGATTTCCAGAAATACGATTTGAATAGGATTTAAAACCACATATGAATGTAGCTTGAAACGGATTTGTAAAAATCGAATTTCATGTGATTTTTTGCCATTCACACTTGTTAAATCTGATCTGGTTTCAATAGGACATACACAGAAATCGGATTTGAACTGGTAGTCTGAACATAGCCTTAGAGTCCTACAAACCTTTTAGCTCTGTTTAAGTTATAAATTGTTTGGCTTTTTTTCCCTGTGACAATAAAATCCTGAAATCCTTGTTATTTATGTCACCAAATCTACTACAATTACTTCTCAGCAGCTGGACACACCACATAAAATCCAGCAGTAGTCGAGCTCTCTAATGATTCCCTATTGTCTTCATTGTAAACTTGTTATTTTGAGGAACACCGAAGTGATGCAACAGTATGAATATAAAACTGGGCTATTTTAAACCCACCAGTCCATGCTCATCTATGTATCCGTCGCACACGATCCTTTAAAAATATATGTGCGTTTATAGGGAACTAGGCAGTGTAATCTGTGACAGCTAGCTTCAGGTTTGGAAAGATCTTCTTGTAAGTCTAAAAATAAACAGAAGACCTTGTCCCATATCCATGAAGCTTGTGGAATAAGTGGGCTGGTGTCAGTGGTGCGTTTATAGCAGTCTCATCTGCAGGGACTGGGTTCCTCACTCATTTGTCAATGTAAAACTCACTCATGGTACAAATGCTTTGACTTGAGTTTATTCATTCAGAAATTAAGCAACACTTGGGATTGAATGTGAGTCCGCTATCCATCTGCTCCAAAACAAACTTGGAAACTCTTGTTTCACCCAAAGACACGGAAAGAGGACGCAAACCTGTCCTCAGTATAATATACAAGTATATGTAATACTGTATACTTGTAATATACAATATATACTATACAATGCAGATCTCTTTAGTGTGTGTTTGTGTGTGTGTAGTTTGTTGTTGATTTTGATTTTGGAATAGGTGAAATTATGAGTATGTTAAGTATATTAAAGGTGCCCTAGAATTAAAAATTAATTTACCTCGGCATAGTTGAATAACAAGAGTTCAGTACATGGAAATGACATACAGTGAGTCTCAAACTCTATTGTTTCCTCCTTCTTATATAAATCTCATTTGTTTAAAAGACCTCAGAAGAACAGGCGAATCTCAACATAACACCGACTGTTACGTAACAGCCGGGGTGTACGCCCCCAATATTTGCACATGCCAGCCCATGTTCAAGGCATTAGACAAGGGCAGCCAGTATTAACGACTGGATCTGTGCACAGCTGAATCAACAGACTAGGTAAGCAAGCAAAGACAATAGCAAAAAATGGCAGATGGAGAAATAATAACTGACATGATCCATGATATCATGATATTTTTAGTGATATTTGTGAATTGTCTTTCTAAATGTTTTGTTAGCATGTTGCTAATGTACTGTTAAATGTGGTTAAAGTTATCATCGTTTCTTACTGTATTCACGGAGACAAGACTGTCATTAATTTCATTTTTTAAACACTTGCAGTCTGTATAATGCACAAACACAACTTCATTCTTTATAAATCTCTCCAACAGTGTGTAATGTTAGCTTTAGCCATTGAGCACCATCAAACTAATTCAGAATCAAATGTAAACATCCAAATAAATACCATACTTACGCGATTAGACATGCTGCATGACGAACACTTTGTAAAGATCCATTTTGAGGGTTATTTTAGCTGTGTGAACTCTGTTTATGCTGTTTAAGGCAGTCGCGAGCTCCGGGGCGGGGAGCACGAGAATTTAAAGGGGCCGCAGCTTGAATCGGCACATATTTAATGATGCCCCAAAATAGGCAGTTAAAAAAAATGAATAAAAAAAATCTATTTGAGCTGAAACTTCACAGACACATTCAGGGGACACCTTAGACTTATATTACATATTTTAAGAAGACATTCTACGGCACCTTTAAGTCTCAATATTAAGTAATAATTTAGTAATAATAATGTCAGGATTCTGTTTTGTCATGTCTTTTATTTTGTAATTTGTCATTCATGTTCTGTTGTAGTTCTTGTCATGATCATTGTAGTTTTTGTTAATTAGTTCCAGGTGTTTCTTATGTCAGGTAGGATTTAATCATGTGCTAGATTTTGCTTTGGGTGGATTATTGTTGATTTGTACTTGTGCCTTTCAAGAGAGTATGGATGCCTTGAGTCTATACTTCATGTTCATTGTCATGGTCAAGTGATGGATATCTCTCATGTCTGGAGCTATTAAACATCTTTTTATATGCATATAGATCCATATTGTTGTTTGATATTATTTATTTATTTATTTTTGAGGCCACGTTACAAAAAATGTTTTCAAAAAAGAGATGTGAATATGATGTAATATGGCCTTTACTGAGAATTAATTTACTGTTTAAAATACATTTTTAATGCCATTACATCGATGAAAAGACTGATCTGGTACATAAAAATTAAATGCGAACTTTTCCATTAACATTTTTTTTTTTTCCTAACATTTTTAAAAACCTAAACATCTTACAGATTTTTTCAAGAGGTGAAATTATGGGCACAACTGTTTCTTAAAACTGCATTGTAATAATAGGATGCTTTCAACAGAGAGGGGCTGTGAATATAATTTAGCTTTTGTTTGGAAAGTAATTTTTTACTGTTTAAGATCTCCTCCTACCTTCTACAAAACAAAGAACTGTCAGTATTCTCATTCAATTTTACCATCCTGTTTTGACTATATTACTCACCTGCCTGTTTGCATTCCCTGCTACGATCATTAAAGCCTCATTTTCATTTATACGTTGTTGTGAGTCTGTGTTCCGTAACAGTATTAATATCTTTGGCCTATTAAATGTTGTGATGATAAGGAAGTTGAGGGATTTCTGTTTGAGTTTATGAAACCTAGTCAGTAGCTATTTCCATCCAAAGTTGAGAATTAAACTTATGCGCAAAGTTGGTATATCTCATAAAACATTTGCGGATAAAGCAGTGTTTCCATTCCATGTGTTCAAGAGAACAAAATTATCACTTCCTGGGATATTGGTGCAACAAATCTGTTATAAAAATGGAATTTGCTGCAATTGGAGAAGAAATTATAGCTCTTTTTTTCTCCATCATAATTGAATTGGTTCTCAGAGTGTGCAGATGAAACGCAATAAACGCTGTCATGTTGTCTTGTTTGGATGCTGGTATTTGGGAATGCAATCACATGAGACACTTCGTGAGAGGGAATTAAACCAAATCAATTTGATAACAGACTTTGGCTGAAGTATTTTAGATTGATCAAACCAACATGTGAGATGCTGGGCAACACGATTGAGTAAATGTGTTTCATAGGTTATGTGCATCCAGCTGTGTTTTTTATTTATTTTATTTTATTTTATTTTATTTTATTTTATTTTATTTTATTTTATTTTATTTTATTTTATTTTATTTTATTTTATTTTATTTTATTTTATTTTATTTTATTTTATTTTATTTATGCGATATCCCAAAATTTGCATAAAAAAAGCTGGATTGAAACATAGCTAATGTACAACTGTATGCAGCCTTTGAGACAACAAGTATGTTGCAAAGTTAAAAGGGACCTATTATGCCCCTTTTTACAAGTTGTAATGTAAGTCTCTGGTGTCCCCAGATTGTGTCTGTGAAGTTTCAGCTCAAAATACCCCACAGATCATTTATTACACCATGTTGTAAATGCCCTTTTTGTGGATGGAAAAACATGCTGTTTTCGTGCATGTGTCTTTAAATGCAAATGAGCTGCTGCTCCCCACCAAACAACAAAAGAAAAACAGAAAATCACTCACTGCCCTTGATTGAATAATTTTAGTCGCTTTAATAAGAATACATTTCTTACTTGAATGCTGCTGTTAAATGCTCTGGCGAGGAGATAAACATGGCGGACTGTGTACAGCTCACTCAGGGGAGGAGCTAAGCTAATAAGGCAGATCTTCACAAGTCATGGGCGGGGCTTCGCCATACTCTTACATAAGAGTAGAGGGAAATCTGAAACCGTTCATTTGGATTTTTTGGAGTTTATGATTTATGGGGATTATAATAAAGGAGTGGATTGATTTTTACCATTATAGGGTGGTTGTTTACACACACATCTGTGTTCAAACACCTTATAAAAGTGAATTTTGCATAATAGATCCCCTTTTAAACAAAGAAACCCAAAAAAAAAGAAAAAAAAAAAGAAGTCATATTCTGTGGTCGTCTGTTACATCTATATTTCTATTTGAGTAGCAGAAGTAGCTTTCACGGCTGTTTGGATCTGTTTTAAAGTTTTCAGTAGATTTGCCACCTCGACTCCAACACACATCACCCAACGGTGCTTCCTACTGCGACAGTAAAGTCATTTATCTACTGCACAAAAGATTGTTGCTCAAAGGGTGTGTTTTATTTCTTCAGTTCAACACTTTCTGTTCAAGTCCAATGCCTCCAAAGCTTTCTTTTCGTCCTTTATCACTTGATTATCCTGCTTATTGCAGCACTGAACCAGTGTAGAGCAGCCTGAAAATTAATCCGGGTCTTTTCAGCAGGGTTTCATTTTAGTGACTAATCATTGCTTGTTTTTTTATGGTGCATTTTTCTGAATGAATGAGTGTAATGCATGTTGTGGTATTGTCACACTGTGTGCACAGTGCAAAGCAACTCGTCTTTCCTTGAACTTGTCAAATTGATATTGATTTACCCTGTGTCTGTAGAAATGTTGTACAAGAATGCTGTGATCACAATTACCTCCGTCCTTTGTGTGATTTGCTTTGTTCCATAGAATTTTTCTTCCACAAGACCGAGAGAGTATAAATCAAAGAATCATAGGGTTTAAAGTACTCACCTGCAACAAACCATTTAAATTCCACTCCAGGGGCTGAATGTTATTGACTTCAATTAACTCTCGAGATTCTGAGTGTGAAAAATCAAGCTGTGATGCCGCAACTCGCAGGAGTGAGCTTTACAGCGCCTCTGAAAATATCTGCTGACCTGGCTGCCTTTTCCATTCCTCTTTGGGTTTTATTGGGTGATTCAGCTATTTACATAATTAAAAATAATTGTTTCTCTGGGCCTAATGGTGCGCTCCATCACAATGTTTATGGATCGAATGTGATTGGAGAGTTATAAAAGCTCTTAAATATCCATGAGCGCATACAGTATAGCGCTGCGCATATGGATATAAGAATAGCACTGCGGGGGCTGAAGTGCATTTCATGCATAATTTATTTTTATTACGTCATCTGTTCACTATCAAGGCTTTTTAAAAATGTTTAAAATATACATTTGTTATTTGTATTAGTTTATAGAAGAATTACTTTATAGAAGACCATTGCTGTCAAGCTGGAACAAAAATGTAAGTGGATGGATGGATGGATGGATGGATGGATGGATGGATGAAACAAATTGATAGGTACGTGGATGGATGGATGGATGGATGGATGGATGGATGGATGGATGGATGGATGGATGGATGGAACAAACTGGTAGGTTGGTGGATGGATGGATGGATGGATGGATGGATGGATGGATGGATGGATGGATGGAACAAACTGGTAGGTTGGTGGATGGATGGATGGATGGATGGATGGATGGATGGATGGATGGATGGATGGATGGATGGATGGATGGATGAAACAAATTGATAGGTACGTGGATGGATGGATGGATGGAGGGATGGATGAAACAAATTAATAGGTACGTGGATGGATGGATGGATGGATGGATGAAACAAATTGATAGGTAAATGGATGGATGGATGGATGGATGGATGGATGGATGGAACAAACTAGTAGGTTGATGGATGGATGGATGGATGGAACAAACTGGTAGGTTGGTGGATGGATGGATGGATGAAACAAATTGATAGGTACGTGGATGGATGGATGGATGGATGGATGGATGGATGGATGGATGGATGGATGGATGAATGGATGGATGGATGGATGGAACAAACTGGTAGGTACATGGATGGATGGATGGATGGATGGCACATTGATGCTTGCACCAGATTTGACATCCTTGAAAATTTTACATACGATTCCTCAGAAATTACCCATCTGTGTTATTCTCATAACAAAAAATAACAGCATATGGGTTTGGAACAACATATTGGTGAGTAATATTGACAGAATTTTCATTTTTGAGTGAACTTTAATTAGTTTTATTTGACTGTGATTTCACTAGACATAATTTGGCACCAGATTCAGTGACCAATCTGTTCAAACATCCACATTTATAACGTTGACAATTTGATGTTAAACACAAATAAGAGGGAGCAGGTGCATTTGCCCAAACTTTTTTTTTTCCAAAAGTGAATCTCAAAGTCCTTATATTTATTCAGGAAGGCAACAATGGCACGTCTTTTCTCATCAAGCCACACAGCTGAGCTAGTGTTAATATTGTATGCTAGTGTTCTTCTCTGTCTTCGTCATGAGGCATTAATGGGGCCGGACTCTGTGTACGGCTCAGGGGGAACCGCAAGAACAAACATCTGCCATTTGTTTACATCCGTCTTTCACTGAACCTCTTTGCTCTTGTTGCTTCCAAATGGCTGAACTGGCTGTGGATTTTTTTTTTTTTTTTTTTTTTTTTAAATAATAATAAAAATATCTTATCTGCAGCAGATATATTTTGGGTGATTCCACCATTTTTTTGTTTCTGAAAACAAAAATCAAATTACATTTACAGTAAGCACTCCAGCTTTATGGTGTTTTTTTTTATTTTTTTATTTTTTTTTATTATTATTATTATTATTTTTTATTATTATTTTTTTTTTTTGTATTCCTGCATAACCTTTTCAGAAAAATAGATCTGAATCAAATTTTTACACTGCTACAAAGATTTATGAATGCATATTTGCACATAGTTATTGTAATGCTTGCAGTATTCTGTAATTAAATATTTTTGTATAATGATCTTTAAATTGTGACCATTGTTTCAGACAGCTGATTACTTTTCTTAGCTGTTATCATTCCTCACTCTCTTTCTTCTTATTATAAAATAAACTCAAATCATTTCCCTTCCAAGTATTTATTTATTTATTTGGCAATTAGCCATGATAAGCAAAATATAGTACAGTCGCAAAATAAACCCTATTCAGGGTGATCCACAACCTCCCCGTTAATGCTGTTGGTGTTTATGTATGGGATAATGTACATCCAGCCAGTTGTTATCTCAGAATAAACCCTGACAGGGTGATCAGGACCCCGACGTGATGCAGAGGGGTCTTGCATCAGTCTGAAGGGGTTTGGTAAATATGATCAAAGATGACTGTAAAAATAAATCTGCATTGTTTATCCTTTTGATCTTTAATTCATAAAATTAGCAAAAGTCTAACCTTTCATTGAAGAAAAAAATTGAAAGTGGGGGGAAAGTCACATTATGAAATAAATGTTTATCTACAAAACACGTTGGCCACAATTATTGGCACCCTTTTATTCAATAATTTTTGCAACCTCCTTTTCCAAAGATAAAAGCTCTGAGTCTTTACCTATAATGCCTGATGAGTTTGGAGAACACCTGACAAGAGATCAGAGACCATTCCTTCATGCAGAATCTCTCCATATCCATTGTTGGATTTCTAGCAGAAGCGGTCAGGTTTTGAATTTTTATCTGTTGGTATTTGATAGAATCCATGATACCATGTATCTGAACAAGGTCCAGGACCTCCAGAAGAAAAATAGGCTCACAACATTAAAGATCCAGCAGTATATTTAACCGTGGGCATGGGGTACTTTTTATCCATGTGTGCACCAAACCCATCTGGTGAGTTTGCTGCCAAAAAGCTATTTTTTTAGTTTCATCTGACCGTAGAAGCCGGTCCCGTTTGAAGTTCCAGTCTTGACTGACAACTGAATATACTGGAGATTGTTTCTGGATAAGAGCAGAGGATTTTTCTTGAAACCCTCCCGAACAACTTGTGGGGATGTAGGTGCCGTTTGATCATTTTTATTTAGGCTTTCTGAGGCTCAAGACTCAACTAATCTCTGTTCTCCAACTGTGATCCTTGGAGAGTCTTTGGCCACTCAAACTTTCCTCCTCACCATGCATTACTATGATTTAGACATGTCCTCTTCCAGGCAGATTTGTAACATCTTTAGTTGATTGGAACTTCTCAATTATTGCCCTGATGGTGGAAATGGGGATTTTCAGTGCTTCAGCTATTTTTTTACAGCCACTTTCTATTTTGTGAAGCTCAACAATATTTTGCTGCACATCATAACTATATTGTTTGGTTTTACTCATTGTGATGAATGATTAAGGGAATTTGGCCTTTGTGTTTCCTCATGTTTATACTCCTGTGGAACAGGAAATCTCGGCTGGACAGTTTCATGTTCATGATCACCCTGGTGTGCTAAAAAAAATGTAAATACGAATGGGAATATACTTCAGAGATATTTTACTCATAAAATATTCTAGGGGTGCCAATAATTGTGGCCAAAGTGTTTTGGAGAAAAACATTTATTTCATAATCTGATTTCCCCCCCACTTTCAATTCTTTTTCTTCAATGAAAGGTTAGATTGTTGCTAATTTTCTGAATTAAAGATCAAAAGAATAAACAATTCAGATTTTTTTTACAGTCATTTTTGATCATATTTACCAAGGGTGCCAATAATTCTGACCACCACTGTATTAAAGGCATTTTGCCACATAAATAATTATGGGGATAAGAGATATTGATCTGAGATGAAACTGATTTAAAATCATACCTGTTTATCTTATAATCCAACAGTGTACAAAACAATAGTCGCAAAATGGCAGCAGCTGCGTTTGTATGAAACAAGACAGAGCGAGTTCATGACACTGGATGACATAATTAAATAACTGTACACAAAATATTGATTTGACTGAGTTTTAATATTTTATTAGCACACCAAACACAAAGGTTCCTAGCAAGCGAATAGCTCTGCTGACTTCAGTAACCCGGATGAGCCTGTGCTATGTGTTTTCAGTGGTTGTCATAGGGGAATAATGCTGCCTCTACATGCTATAGGAAATTTAATAATTCCCACTTCAGAAGTTGTGATTACGTGTTTGTTGCATTCAAGTGCTTTGTTGTCGGAATGAACAGGAATCATGGAGGACGGTGGTGAAACATCTAGCTTCCGCCAGACCGCGTTCCATATGCAACTTACAGAGAAAGTGTAAACTGGCATCGCGTCACTTACACGTTTTCTGTAAGTTGCATATGGAAGGTGCTCTGGCGGAAGCTAGATATTCTACTTCATAAATTGTTAAATATGGATATTTTATTTATTTATTTATTTTACACAAACGCATTGCTTCGCTTCAGAAGGACTTTATTAACCCCCCAGAGCCGTGTGGAATATGTTTATGATGGATGGATGTGGATGGAAGCACTTTCTTTAGCTCATACCAGTGACCCCCGTTCACTGTCATTATAAAGCTCGGATGCATCAGAATATTTATTAATATTTCTCTGAATGTGTTCATCAGAAAGAAGAAAGTCATATACACCTAGGATGGCTTGAGGGTGAGTAAAGCTTGGGCTAATTTTCATTTGAAAGTGAACTAATCCTTTAAAAGTTAACACATATGTAAGCCTGGGGCTAGTTGTCACAGTGACTGTGTAACTATACAGCTTTGTTTCTCTTGCAATGGTTTTGTATATTTCAAACACTAGTTCAAGAAACAAAGGTTGTAAATTAGTTTTTAGTTTAGAATTCATTTTTTATTAAATTTGAAAGTTACCTTTAACATCCATGCTGAGTTATTTTATGTTTCATAATCGTTTTCCTGCTTAAATGCTCCTGAAAAGCCATCAAATAGCCTATTGCATCCAGGTTCCCATGGTGATAATTCAACTCACATTGTGTGTAAACATACCCTGCTATTGAGGCATGCTGGCCCAAAAGATCAAAGTCTTAAATTAACTATCTTTTTTTTCCCCCTGTGCAATAATGGTGGAGATTTTTTATTTTATTGTTTTTTTTTTTTTGGAGCCATGACTTTATGGTTTGTGTCTGCCCAGCACCCAGAGAAATATTTACTTAAGTATAATATAAAGTGTGACATCTTTCCCCAGTCTCCCCTGCAGTACATAGTAAATGCCATTAATCCAGTAAATACCAGCCAGCATAATTACATTGATTTCAGTTTGTGTTCATTCTCTCTGACCAAAAAAAGACCTCAACCATCTGAATTTTTGGCATAGTTCATCACTTTGCCTCCCCCTTGCAATCAAAAAAAAAAAAAAAAAAAACCTAAAAGAGTACGTTTTGAAATATTGCTCCTTTAATGAATCATAGTTTCATTCCTGAGGTTGAGCGTTTTATGTTAAAACTCTGCCTTGGGAAAATCTGTCACTCAGATGGGAGTCTTACCTTTTCAATGAGGTGTGTAACATGCTTTTAAGCCTGTCTTGAGTTGGAAATGACCTTTTTTTTATCTAGTTTTAGAAGCTTACGACGTTTTCCGTGACAGTCGACGCTAAAGCGGGTAACTTGAGCAGTTGACGTGAATGTCAGACGTGCAGTGTTGTTTGTTAAAATAGTGACAGCGTTTATATTGAAAGGCAATGAGATTGGTGATGAGGAGGAACGCCGAGTGCTATCCGGCAAGTGTTTCTGTCAGGAAGTGAAGGAAGACCACTGTCACGAAGCCCTGTGACAGGTAGAGAGGATCCCGCTGAAGGCCATTAAAAATATAGGCAGTGACAGGCCTCTAACACTTGAAGTCATTAACAGGCACTGGCTAATGATAACTGGGTGTAAGTTAGCTGGCCATCACAACTGTGGCTCTGACACATTGGGATATGCTCTTGTATTTTTTTTTTTTTTTTTTAAAGAGAGAGTTTGATGGTAAAAGAGAGAGAAAGAAGTAGTGCCATGGAAAGAGATGGTTAAATGAAACTCTTGGGAGGTGTAACTATGGTAAACTGATGGGTATGTACCTTATTTGATAAAGCTTAATGAAGAAGTTTAGGCTGGTTATGACTTTCTCTCTTCCGTAAAACGCCAAATGAGAAGTTTTGCTGGAATCTCCTGTCTGCTCTTTTCCATATAATAAAAGCTGACGGTTACTAGGGCTGTCGAGCTCCAGAAATGCTAAAAAAAAAAAGGTTCATATAACAAGCCCAGACTGAAATTTAAACGATTATCTGGTAATCTTCCCCTCCGGCGTAGCTCTTAAATCTCATTTGTTCTAGAGCACATTAAAATACGTTGTGTCACGAAGCATTGTATGATGAAGCTTACAATCGTTATTGTGGGTGTATAAATGTACTTTTACTACATACATTTTATGTATTGAAAATTACAAAAGAAACAACACATAAAATGTAATAGTTTAACCAAATAAAAGTGATGGGTGAAACTCAGAGCGTTCTTACATTTTATTTTACCTCCAAGACCAGAGGAAAACAAAAATAAATTATAAACTATAAATCAAGTTCTTTAGAATCCCAATTATGACAACTCCTTCCTTCCTTTATTTATTTATTAATTTATTCATTCATTCATTTATTCATTTGCCTTGTGACATTCTCATTATAACATAAAATTATTTAAAAAATATATGTTTTGACATTTTCAGGATAATTCTCATTCCTTATATACTGCATAACATTTTCCTTGTGTCAGTTTTTTAAAAAAAAATATTTTAGCTTTTTTTTACATTGTGACATTCTCATTACTATATTAATAAAAAATAAATAAATAAATTATAAAAAAAAATATTAAATTATAATTTTGACTATTTTCTGAACAACACTCTTACTGGGTACTACTACATTTTCTTTATATAATTGTATTATTATTATTGTTATTAATTTAGCCCTTTTTTTGCATTTTGACATATCTCATTACTTGCATTGCCTATAAAATTATATTATAATATAATATAATATAATATAATATAATATAATATAATATAATATAATATAATATAATATAATATAATATAATATAATATAATCTTCTTAATTGTCCTGAAAATAATGTAACAATGCAAAGCATTGTGGGTACTAGTAGATTATTTTTCTCTATGCAAATTACTTTAAATTTAAATGTAACCTGTGCATTTCTTGACAGCTTTTGTGAGAATTACCCAGATAGTTCTGGCTTTGTAATGATTGGATGAGTCACATTTGAAGCAAGCAAGGTATGCATAGCTGGAAGTGCATATCAAATTAATTCTATATTAGGCCTACTGAGCTAAGTCTAAATGTCTATAATATCAACTTCATTAACTATATTAATTGGCAGAAGAATAGCTTATTGTGTTTATTATTATTGAACTTTAACCCTAAAGTTGTTATCTTTTTATTATACCCGCTGTTCTCTTTGCTTTGTAAAAGCAATAAAGCATCTTGAGGCAGTGCAGTACAGAGACCGTTACCATGGTAAATTCCTTTCCTTTGCTTTGCATCATGCTAAACAGCACCCAAGAACTGTAGTAATGAGAATGTGAAGACTAAAGTAAAATAATAATCCAGTAAGCAGATGTCTCAATTTAAACACAAGATATGATGAAATAAAACGAAATTTTGCCACTGTACCGGTCACAATCATTACAAAAAAAACCACACACAAAAAAAAGTAATTGCCCCATATCTGATGGCCTGGTGATATTTTGACCTGCCATCAGGGGAAGATGATGGCTCTTGGCAGATCGCGACACGGTTCAGCAGAGCGCCATTTCAAACACCAATCCGTGAGACGGTAACAATGACCTTTCGGATGGGAATCTCTTATCTTGCTTATATCTGCGGCTTATCTACGGGCATCTGATGCTCATTTCCAACTGTAGACGTCTAAATTTACAGCTACTTGCTTCATCATTCCCAACCCGCCGTCAGTGGCCAGCAAATAAAGCAGCGCGTAGGCAACTTTAAGGGAGCCGAGGACTTGACACAGCAGCCAAATGAATCTGCAAGAGAGACATGAATTGTGACATTGACTGTCCACTCGGTTTTTAGAAGGGATATAGTTAGATTCGCATGAGGGACCTTACGACTGGCACACACACTCACATATACATACATATCAACCCACAAACCTAGCGAGCTTCTTCTATTTCACTGTATTCCAGTGCAGCCACGCCACAAATTTGACTTTTCCACATGACTGATCGCTCTAATAGTCAGCCGTTCACTCCGACACATGAGTGCTAAAACCTTGTAATTTCCACATTGCTTGTTAGAACATTTCTCTCAGTCTTGTCAGATTATTTTTCTGTTCATCACGTTCTGGGGAACGTAATGGATGAAGTAATTATGAAAAAGTCGATGGGAAATTCTCTTTATTAACGCTGTAGAAAGCGCTGTTCAAATGTAGCAGAGAATTGGCTGTTGATTCAGTAATAATGTTAAAAATCATTCAGTGATAATTGTATTACAGTTGTGTACGATTGTGTCCTTTTGAATCACAGATGCATGTAAATAACATGGCTGAGCTCAGGAGGTTTTTCCAGAAAAAATCCTTAGATGTAGTCAGCAGTCCTTCTTCTTGAAGGATAATGCCAATAGTGCCGTTTGCTGAGGCAAGCACTGCGATTACTATCACGCCCACATAGGGTTAGGGGTTTTTCAAAGACATTGACCTTAAGTATTAGACTTTGGTGTGTAACTTGCCTTACACTGCACTACAGACATGACTACTTCAAATCAACCATCTTATTAACCATCTTAAGCAATTGGACTTTAAGATTTTTGCCTAGTAGACAATAAACAGCAAAGTATTCCACCAGACTTGCATTGACTTAAATTTCGTAGAGGTGGACTCTGTTGACCCGGGCCAGTAAGCAGTCACCTAGAAGACAGTCCGAACTACCATCCACCCACTCACCCACCCATAACTCACGCACCCGCTCACCCATCCATCCATCCATCCATCCATCCATCCATCCATCCATCCATCCATCCATCCATCCATCCATCCATCCAGTTATTATGCCCCTTTTCACAAGATGTATCTGGTGTCCCCAGAATATGTCTATGAAGTTTCAGCTTAACCCTTAAATGCAACCTCGGGTCTTTAGTGACCCGGGACGTCATTCACTACCCTCCTCCTCGTTCATTTTTTAAAGTTAGACATCAACCTTCTTGGTATTCCTCAATCAATTCATTATAAAGAATATAACAAGAAAAAAATCATAAAATTAGAAAAGAATGCCTATTTTTGTATTCATTTTTTGTAAAAATTGTATAGGGTCGCAAACGACCCGAGGTGTGTATGAGTGTACATATATTTTTTTCTGCACAACAATAATTGAATCTTAGATGACAGAATAAGTGCAATTCACCTTTTTTCCACAAGGTGGCAATGTCTGATACACAATGCTGAAGTGACGACTCATTTAGACAGAAAACGAAATAATAAGAGAAACATGAAATGGCTCAGCGATTTACTGCAGAGCAAGTACTGAACGCAATCAAATATGACTGTAACTGTCACTGGATGGATCTGGTGAAGCTGTTGAAATATTGATTTTGAAGACGTTGAAAATTATATAGTTCTGAGTTTGAGATCGCTCATATCCGTGACCTCAAACATAAAACTAGCCCATTATTTGCTGAATTTACTGGGAAATGAGCTCTGACGAGAACAGTGATGATGGCATAAAACATCTGCTCAAACGGAGCCCTTTCAAGCTCCAAAAGGTAACAAAATACGATTTATTTTATTTTTCTGTAATTGTTACTCTAATATCAGAGGAGTTTTATATTATCACGACAGGTAGAGATCCTTCCGTGTTAGATATAGATCCGGGTCGATAAAGACCCGAATATGTAAGAATGATTGGTGAAACAGTCATGCATTTAAGGGTTAAAATACCCCACAGATCATTTATTAGAGCTTTCAAATGAGCTGCTGTTCCCAGCCCCCTATCCAGAAGAGGGTGGAGCCTTTACAGCTTGTGCTTCAGATACTCCAGCAACAACAAAACTAGAGAATCTCACGCAGCCAAAATGTCAGAAATTGTCAGTAACGGTGTTCAAACCGGAGCCGGGCACTGATGGAGAGACACAGGAAGAAGTTAAAACTTTTAGAATACAACAGGACTTTCTGAATGGTTAGTTGATGAATTTATGTAGTTGCTGTGGAGATAACTTTATTCAGTTTTTCGATTAGCATGTTCCGTCATGATCATCTATAAAATGTTGTACAGATGCTCATGTGGGAACTGTAGTAGGATGCCTACAGAGCCAGAGAATATATTGTGCATAGAGATAGAGGTATTGTTTTAATTACGGTTATAATTTATATAATCATCTTTCTTTTGACATGCCATGATATGACATGACATTTGCCTTATGCATTTGGTCTGACATCTGTGAATATATTCAGAGACAATGGTAACTTTATAATGTGCAATGATTTGCACAAACATATAAGACTTTACCTAATTTCTTCAGCACATTTCCTTCATAAATGAAAGTCATCCACTGTGTCCTCAGTGGCTCAGATCTCGGGGACTCTTATGTTCATTGCTATTATATCAAAATTTGCTATACAGAGGATATAAACCTGGTGGACTATGTGAGGCTCACTCAGGGTGGGATCTATGCTAATAGGGATGATCGTCACCAGTCATGGGTGGGGCTTGTCCATACTGTGATGTAACAAAAGGGGGAAATCTGGACCAGTGTATTTTCAGACATTGCTTCTGATTTATGGGGATTATTACAAAAAAAAAGTGTGGGTGGATTTTTACCATTGTGATCTGGTTGTTTACAGAAACTATGGGCACACATCAGTGTTAAAACTCCATGTAAAAGTACATTTTGCATAATAGGTCTCCTTTAATAATTTAAGAATTAAGAATACTTTTTAGTTGCTAAATATTTTGTAGACCTTACAGACAAAAATATAGACTTATTTGAATGCCATATAAATGTTGGACCAATGTGGATCACTTCAGTTCCCAAAATGCCACTACTTTAATTCCAATTCCTGCGATTCAAATTCAATTCAAAATCTGGCCAATCAGAAATTAAAGGGTCAGTTCTTAAATTCTAAATTTCACCCAGCCCTGACGTCTACACCTACACTGTTTTTAGAAGAATGACATCAATAGATGACGAGTACCAAACCACATTAACCCCACAACAATGCATTTTCAGTGCTTTCATGCATCATTTACCAGTGTATACAAGCATTAAGCTGTTCAAAAGCTTGTGGACAGTGAGTTCATTGAGGAAAATTAGTATTTAAAATCCTATGTCATCGTCAGTTCTATGGCACTCCCTTTTTTTTTCCCCGTAAAAGCTTTCTTGACTGAATCACATAATGCCATTTATAAAGATTAAACAGAATAAATAATCTGTGCCGACCCAACGCCTATTGAAAAAAAAAGAAGGTGTTGCACAAATATATATAGTTACGTGTGCTTCACTTTGTTCTCTCACATCAGAGTAATCAGTGACCTGGATTTGACATGGCATGCACACACATGTGTGCTGATAATTTTCATCACATTATCAGCAGTTATCACAGCTCTTTCCTTTTCAGGACGGAATGTGTCCTTCTGTTTGATGTGCAATCCTACGCAGATTGTCAGTGTCATGTGACATAGGAATGTCGTTCTGATCTCATATAGCATTTTAGTTTGGCTGTGGTTTGGTGTGTGGAACCCCGCAGGGCTCGTGCCTTTTGTTGTGCTTTAACAGACGGCTGCCAGCAGCCCTTCTGGTCACACACCTGCGTAACATAACGCCCTGTACGGGTCAAAAAACATATAGACGTGTCCCTCCACAGTTTAATAGATGCTCTGTGCTCTGGCTTAGTGAGCATGCTGATTAATGTACAAAAGATGACTAATATTAGATTTTTAGGATGGCTGAATATTATAGAAACATGTCCAGGCAATACAGTATACTGCATGTAAGACAAAAAGACAAAAGTACTGTATATATATATATATATATATATATATATATATATATATATATATATATATATATATATACAAAATGGGCTGAAAATGTTTAATGGCAGGTTCAGGCTACCAAATATCAGCCAGATTTTGGCATGATCCTTTTGATGTAGGGTGTCATGATGATTCGTAAATGACAATCTTGTATAATGTGCCATGGTGGATGACAACACATACTGCGTCTGCCCAACAGAAAAACTATCAAGTTTACTTTTTTTTTTTTTTTTTTTTCAGTCTTCCATGGGGTTCCGTCACATCTGTGACATTGCCAATAGGAGCACAGAAGCTCTTCCGAACACATAGGCTGCGTCCGAAATCCCACACTCTCTTAAGTAGGTACTTATTTTGAATAAGTAATAACTTCATGACTGCTAAAAAAGTATCTTAATAGTATGAGTGTGTGTAGTTTGAATGTAATCCAGACATAATGCATTCGCCATGTTGTCATTATCATGTGACCTATTCCAGTGTCAGTTGTGTCGTTTCAATGCCATTCACAAATCCTCTCCCGTGGCCTCGTGTGATATTAAAGTGCCCATCATATGCACACATCAGAATCTCACTGGAAGTAGTAGGTCATCTGGGTACATTTTGCCTTGTGAATTTTGACATTGTAAAGTACATTGTGAATTTTGACATACTTATTTTGCCACATACTGTTTTTCACCGACTATATAGTAGGGAAGTATGCGATTTCGGATGCAGCCATAGCGAAACGAAAGAGAGACAATGGTATTGGTGCTGCTCGGTCGAATTATGCAATGGAGGAAAGGGTTTTGGAGCTATGGCAACAATACTCCTGCCTTTATGATGTTTCCTTGAGGGACCTCGACTGTTTCCTTAAGTCAGTCACTAGTTCCGCCTTCTCGATGACATCACACATGGTGATAAAGACAGCAAGCCATGATTGGCCAGAAAGCCTGATATGTTTCTGGTCCACAACACAACAGGAATTTCTGAGCTAAAATCACATAATCTGACACAGTGACTATAGCAAAAGACAAAAAATATTAGGTCATTGTGGCGACCAGGGCGGGCGAGAGCCGTGAGGGAACTGCGCGAGGCCGGTGACGCAAGTGATAACGAGCATCACCTGGGAGGCGCACTGGCCTTGAGTCTCTCACGGAGGAGCTCCGGGAGCATAAAAGGAGGAGCAACGACAGTGAAGGACGAGAGAGGACCAGGCCTGGACTTTATTTTACGTTTTATTATGTTTGTGTGGCCGGCAGACGTCCGCGAGGGTCTGCCAGCATTACTTTCGTTTTGTTCTTTGTTTATTTTGGAATTAAAGTTTTGTTGAACGTTCGCCGGTTCCCGCCTCCTTCTTCCCACATCTACGAACCGCGTTACATTGGTGCCGAAACCCGGGAGGAAGGAGGGACATTCTGTCGGAGAGCCCTCGCTGCTGAGGGGGATCACGGTGCTGCGGAGTTCGGGCAGCGCGGGAGTGTGAAGACCGCAAGAGGCTGCCCGAGGCTGTGGTGCTGGAGCCTAGTGACAGGTGGGACTGAGAGCTCGAGCCCGTGCCCCTGGGACGAGGTGGGGTGGCTGCCGTCCAAGAGGGAGCGGAGGAGTTGCCGTCGTTCGCCGTGGGCCGGAGCCTGCTGCCGTCCGCCATAAAGGGGAGGAGCAGGGAACAGGGGACTCGCTGCCGGCTACCCTCAACCGGAGGAGCCATCGCCGGCCGCCAGGAGGCGGTCGAGGATCGGGCCGTCCACTGAGCGTCCAGTGCCACTGCATGGCACCGCGAGGAAGAGCCTCCCGGCTGACTGAGGACCGAGCGGCAGTGTGTCTGGGAACCGGACCCAGAATTTTTTTTTTCTCTCTTTTTCCTCTCTCCCCTCTCTCTCGTCCTGTCGCTCCCCTTGCTTCCGTCTCCCTTCTCTCATCTCGTCTGTCCTTACCCCCAGGTGCTGCGGCCGCCGAGACAGGCCCCAGGGGGGAGTAGAGCGCAGTCTCGGGAGTACCCCCCGGCCTGCGAGGGGCGATGGGGGTATGTGGCGACCAGGGCGGGCGAGAGCCGTGAGGGAACGGCGCGAGGCCGGTGACGCAAGTGATAACGAGCATCACCTGGGAGGCGCACCAGCCTTGAGTCTCTCACGGAGGAGCTCCGGGAGCATAAAAGGAGGAGCGACGACCGTGAAGGACCAGAGAGGACCAGGCCTGGACTTAATTTTACGTTTTATTATGTTTGTGTGGCCGGCAGACGTCCGCGAGGGTCTGCCGGCATTACTTTCGTTTTGTTCTTTGTTTATTTTGGAATTAAAGTTTTGTTGAACGTTCGCCGGTTCCCACCTCCTCCTTCCCACATCTACGAACCGCGTTACAGTCATAATGCCAAAAAAGGTTTCAAATGTACTGTTCAAAAGTTTGGGGTCAGTACGATCTTTAATGTTGTTGAAAGAAGTCTTTTATGATCACCAAGGCTGCATTTATTTGATTAAAAATACTGTAAAAACAGTAATAATGTGAAATATTATTACAATTTAAAATAGCTGTTTTCTATTTTAGAATATTTTTAAACTTCATTTGTTCCTTTGATGTCAAAGCTGAATTTTCAGCATCATTACTCCAGTCTTCAGTGTCACGTGATCCTTCAAAAATCATTCTAATATGCTGATTTGCTGCTCAAATTTTTTTTTTTTTTTTTAATTTATTTTTATTTTTTTATTATTATTATCACTGTTGAAAACAGTTGTGCTGCTTCATATTTTTGTGGAAACAAAATGTGTTTTTTTGGGGGGGATTCTTTGATGCATAGCAAGTTCAAAATAACAGAATTAAAAAAAAAAGAGTTAAAGTAAAAGTCATTGCTTTCACTTTAATTGATTAATTTATCATTTAATATGTATATAAAGAGTTGGTTCGACTCAAATAAATTATCTTCGAATTTATCTAAAACAAAATTCATGATATTTAATAATAAATTGATAGAAAATTATATTAAAATTAAAATGTACAATAATATGTTAGAAAGAGTTAATTATATTAAGTTTTTAGGAGTGATTATAGATCATAAAATGGCATGGACATACCATATACAAAATTTTCAAAAGAAAATATCAAAAACAATTGCAATTTTATATAAATTGCTATATATTTTGAATAAAAGTGCATTATATATATATATATATATATATATATATATATATATATATATATATATATATATATATATATATATATATATATATATATATATATTGTACAGTTCTCTCATCACTCCATATTTAACATATGGAATAGAAATCTGGGGAAATACATATAAATCTAGAACTACTCCATGTTTTCTACTACAAAAAAGAATAATTACACGTTCTCCATATAATACCCCAACGAATCCTTGTTTACCCAGTTAAAAACATTAAAATTCTATGACTTGGTAGATTTGTATACTACTAAACTTGTGTATAAGGCAAGACAACACATCCTCCTTCAGTACTTGCAAGCTATGTTCAGCTTGAGAGACAGTAAGTACGACCTTAGAGGGACATATATGTTTAATATTCCATATTGTAGAACTAATTTAAGAAGAAACTGCCCATCAAATAAAGGTGTTTGGAATAGCTTCCCTGATGAGTTAAAAAAGGCTATTTCATTAACACGGTTAAAAATACTTTATAAAGGATTGGTAATGAAAAGATATACTGAATAGCGATGATAATGTTAGTAGTAGTAGTGATGATAATAACAATAATAATAATAATAATAATAATGCATGTTTTTCTAAATACACATTGAGAATATCCTATATTGTCATATTAAATTAATGTCAATTAGTGCTGCTTCTGTGGAGTTAAGGGTAGGCATAATAAGCTTTAGCTTCAGCCTACACCTTTTGGTCAATAAGACTGTAAACATCTTGTTTTTTATTTTTATTTTTTTGAATGATCTTGTAATTATTTTATTTTGTATGGTTATGTATGTGTACATGCATATGCACACTTGTATGTATGTACTTGTAAGTCTCATGCTTTCCTGTGCAAAATGATGCAAATGGAATTTTGCTTGTTGACCAAAAAACAAATAAATAACAAAATATATGCATATGTTCCTTTTGCCAGTGTTATTCTATTCATAGCAGGATGACAGGATGGTGGAGAGAAATGTAGCAATGATTCAAACTTGTGTCATCTGCATCATGTGATGGGTTGAATGCGCCTGATCTTCCTGTTTCATTTATTTAAATCACAATATACATTAATCTTTCAAGAACACACTCTGAGGATGCACCTACTTTTGGACACTGTCCAGACGCATGCCGCCAAACTTTTCAGATAAACAACAGTTACATTCGCCCTGTAGCGAGAACTCAACAAAGGACACACCCCGGCATGAAAACTCACATTCGTCTTGTCATGCAGTCCCACCTCCTTCTGGCTTTCATAACTCCTTTGTGTTTACACTGGTAACTCGGACGAAAGGTAATCATACGTTTACACTTGTAACTACAGGAGAATTTTGACAGTTGACATCACTGACACTTTAAGCCTTAATCCTGAGATTATCCCTGTCAGGTACCCGGAGAAATGGAAGTTTCAGGAATTATTGCTGAGCGAGAGAAAAAAAAAAAAAAATCCAGCTAGGGAAGGAAAAAAGTATAAAAAGAACCAAAGCCAAGGCAATGAATCAAGATAGGGTTAGAGGAAATTATATGTGACATGAGAAGCAAAGTCGTGAGCTCACAAAGTTAGTTCAAGTGCACTGGATGATTGCGTAATATGCAAGATGAATTGATCACCCCCCTTTCCTAAACTATCAAAAGAGGAGGCTGCATTAGGCCATCTAATCTAAAAAAGAAAAGGCTGGTGCTCATTTTGGAGGTGCAGTGAAGCAGCTAAAAATAGCCATGGGGCTGGTCAGGCAGGCGTTGTGAGTGGGCCAGACTCAGTAGTGAATTAAAAAGAAGCTCTGAGACTGACATTGGTGTCCAGTGCTGATCTCAAACTGAGACTGACAGGCCAGTCTACCACAAAAACTCCAGATGAAGTGGGTGACAGCATAGAGTTCAAGAGAGGTCGCTTAAGCGCGTGCCCACTTGCCCTTTAAATCTGGGGAATTCTGCAGTGGAATGGAGGTTAAAGGTCGGTGGGCTTTATTGCTGACCCTTTGGTTTTGTGAGCAGCCTTGCTACTCTGTCAAACCCGACTGAGTGAGCTACTTTATTTTATGCATTTTTTTTTTCCTATAATCTTTTCGTTTGCTCAGGTCTCTGGGGTTAGATGTCACTCTCTCTCCTTTTACTTTTTGCCTTGACCGTATATGTCACTAAATCTCATCTCAACAGATTTATTTAATGGTTATGCTCTCATTAATCTTATCTTCTCGTCTGAACTTATTATCACTGTGAGATTTATTGCATCTGAGGGATATTAAACTTAAATAATGATTTGTACATTTATTTTATTAAATCACTTTATAGCATTTTTACACAAGTGCCTAAAACTCTTCACAGTACTGTATCTTTGCAGGTTGGTTTCTTCAAGCGTCTTGGATTTGGTCTGTCTCAGTTTCATCTGTTTCTTCATGTAATCACAGACCGATTTGATGATGGATCATGAGATCAGATCTCCGTGTGGAGCACCAGCTGTTGTCAGACTCCTTGTATATTCAAAAAATCTCACTGGATTATTACAATTAATGACAAAATGAATGTTTCGAAATGTAAACTGATATTTCCTACTGACACACTACAGCTAAATATATAAATAACTGGCTTAAAACCATTTTTGGGGTGGTGAAAATATTGACGTGCCTAAGACTTTTGCACAATAGTGTGTGTGTGTGTGTGTGTATATATATATATATATATATATATATATATATATATATATATATACAGTGGTGGTCAGAATTATTGGCATCCTTGGTAAATATGATCAAAGATGGCTGTAAAAATAAATCTGCATTGTTTATCCTTTTGATCTTTAATTCATAAACTTAGCAAAAGTCTAACCTTTCATTGAAGAAAAAGAACTGAAAGTGGGAGGAAAGTCACATTATGAAATAAATGTTTATCTCCAAAACACGTTGGCCACAATTATTGGCACCCTTTTATTCAATAGTTTTTGCAACCTCCTTTTGCCAAGAAAACAGCTCTGATTTGTCTTCTATAATGCCTGATGAGTTTGGAGAACACCTGACAAGAGATCAGAGACCATTCCTTCATACAGAATCTCTACAGATCCTTCAGATTCCCAGCTCCATGTTGGTGCTTCTTCTCTTCAGTTCACTTCACTCATTTTCTTTAGGTTTCAGGTCAGGGAACTGAGATGGCCATGGCAGAAGCTTCATTTTGTGCTCAGTGACCCATTTTTGTGTTGGTTTTGATGTTTGTTTTGGATCATTGTCCTAATGGAAGATCCAACCATGGCCCATTATAGGATTTCTAGCAGAAGCGATCAGGTTTTGATTTTTTATCTGTTGATATTTGGTAGAATCCATGATACCATATATCTGAACAAGATGTCCAGGACTTCCAGCAGAAAAATAGGCCCACAACATTAAAGATTCAGCAGTATATTTAACCGTGGACATGGGATACTTTTTATCCATGTGTGCACCAAACCCATCTGGTGGGTTTGCTGCCAAAAAGCTCTTTTTTTAAGTTTCATCTGACCATAGAAGCTGGTCCCATTTGAAGTTCCAATCATGTCTGACAACTTAATATACTGGAGATTGTTTCTGGATGAGAGCAGAGGATTTTTCTTGAAAACCTCCTGAACAACTTGTGGGGATGTAGGTGCTGTTTGATCATTTTTTTAGGCTTTCTGAGACTCAAGACTCAACTAATCTCTGCAATTCTCCAACTGTGATCTTTGGAGAGTCTTTGGCCACTCAAACTTTCCTCCTCACCGCGCATTAGGACAATTTAGACATGTCCTCTTCCAGGCAGATTTGTAACATCCTTAGTTAATTGGAACTTCTTAATTATTGCCCTGATGGTGGAAATGGGGATTTTCAATGTTTTAGGTATTTTCTTACAGCCACTTTCTATTTTGTGAAGCTCAACAATCTTTTGCTGCACATCAGAACTATATTCTTTGGTTTTACTCATTGTGATGAATGATTAAGGGAATTTGGCCTTTGTGTTTCCTCATGTTTATACTCCTGTGGAACAGGAAGTCATGGTTGGACAATTTCATGTTCATGATCACCCTGGTGTGCTAAAAAAAAAATTAAATATGACTGGGAATATACTTCAGAGATATTTTACTCATAAAAAATTCTAGGGGTGCCAATAATTATGGCCAACATGTTTTGGAGAAAACACACACACATATATATATATATATATATATATATATATATATATATATATATATATATATATATATAATATGCCCATTTCAAACATCTTCATTATTCATCATAACCAATAAAGACCAATTGAGTGGAATCGTTCAATCTAAAGCTACAACACTGAACACCCTATAAGCATCAATAGCAACCACATAGCAACAGCCTGGCAACCGGCCACAACAACCTTGCATCATGGCAACAAGTTTTGCCCATACAAGCACTATTTGCATTTGTGATTCATATGCAAGGACAGTTCTCATCAGCTGTCAACATACTATGTAGCAAAAAGCGCATGGCAACAGTGGTTCATGGGTCAAGGTGGGCATTGAATTCCTAAATAAGCTGCCTGCTGACAAAGGAAAAAAATGCATGCCATAATACATGTCTCCCCATGGCAAACAAGAACAGGACAGGTAACGTGTCAAGCTAATGTTAACACATGCTCCCTGAAAGAGGACTGCATCAATTACATTCATAAGACGGCACATCTAGAGTAGAAACTCATCAGCTGTCTCAGGGGGAATGAGATACAATCTGTTAGTTACAGATGACCTTGAATACTAATGTATCTAACGGAGAGAGCAAGAGCAAAAGATGAAGTGATAGACCTTATGTGTGAAACAAGCACACAGCCATCTTTAGAATTTTGTGTTCGAGCTTCCGTTTTTTGCGGTAGCTGTGTATATCCCTTTGGCATCGCTGATGAAGAGTAATTAGCTGGTGAAGTAGATTTACTTAGGCCGTGTGTCGACCAAAGCTATTTTTCCAATTGTTTTCAATGGAAGCGCTTGAATGTCAACAGTGTGATGAGACGCTGAGAGTCTATTTCACTCTGAGCTCTGAATGCCCGGTCACCAGGGTTGCCAGGCTTTCACAACAAAACCCGCCCAATTTACCAGGGGTCTCCGCGTTTTTGACGGCGTTCCCACGGTAAAATTCGCATTACAGGGGCTAAATACCATGTCATTTAGGGTCGCTTCAACCCACAAAATAGCCCAATTCCATGGGAAAACCACGGACTTGGCAACACTGCCAGTCACTGACAGTTGAAGAATGTTCAATTTTGGGTAAAACACAGCGCTCATCATTGTCACTATTTACCCAGCCGTCCACTCACATGGAGGGGCGGTAACTGCTTGTACAACGGTAACAGATAACAATAACAAGCATACTAATAGAAGAAAATAGTTTAAAACAAGAGCCAGAGATAATACTTCACATTGTATCAGCATTTTTATATTGAAAAAATACAGAAACAAATTATCTGTGAAATGAGATACTATTAAGACTTCTTCGGATGTTCCTTATCATAGCAAGCTCCTAGCAACACCCTAGTAACCACAAGAACATCCTACACTCTGAAAAATGCTGGGTTGTTTCAACCCATCTTTGGGTCAAATATGGACAAACCCAACTGTTGGTTAATTTTGACCCAAAAATGGGTAATTTTAACAATTTCATGTGTAAAAACCACCAAAATTCCTTAGCAATCACAAAGAAGACCATAGCATTCGCATTGCAACAGGCTAGAAACCTTATTAACCACAGAACCCTTGCAACCACTTAGAAACCACACACAATACTATATCAACCAGAATCCATGCAACCATACAGCATTATGTCAACATGCTAAATCCTTAGCAACCATACAGCAACACCCTAGCAACCACAGAGAAATCATTCAACATTATAAAAAAACCTAAGAAATACCTTTGAAATCACAAGAACACCTTTCCAACCACCAAAATACTTCAGTAGCCACACAAAATACCATGGCATCAGTGTTATTTCAGTATTATACTAATTAAAGGGGGCTTATTATGGCCCTTTTTACAAGTTGCAATTTAAATCTCTGGTGTCCCCAGAATGCGTCTGTGAAGTTTCAGCTCAAAATACCCCACAGATCATTTAGTATACCATGTTGTAAATGCCCATTTCTAAATGCTAGCAACACATTCAGTTCTTTTTCATCATATAAGTTTATTATCTGCATGTGTATTAAAGATATAGCAGTTCAAACTTCAAATTTACCATTTTCTGAGCGCATACATTTGAAGCACACACAGAAAGCTGGCTGTCAGAGCGTAGAAACACAGTCGGTTATGTCCGTAAACAGCAGGGACAGAAATTGCTTGTGTATATCAGATCTGTGGCACATTCCCTTCAAAAAATAAAACTAATCCACTGTGTCTTCAGCGGCTCAGATGTCGGGAGTAAATGAAGACTGTTATAATTCTGTTAGAAATACAGAATTGTGAGATATAAACTCGCAATTCCGACGCAATTCCGAGATACAAAGTCGCAATTCTGACTTTTGTCTCTCAATTCTGTCTTTTTTCTCGCAATTGTGACTTCTTTTCTCAGAACTGTGAGATATAAAGTCGCAATTGCGAGTTATAAAGACCAATTCTGATTGGGAAAAAGTCAGAATTGTGACATAAAAACTCGCAATTCTTAGAAAAAGTCAGAATTGAGAGACAAAAGTCAGAACTGCGACTTTATATCTCGGAATTGCGTCAGAATTGCAAGTTCATATCTCGCAATTCTGAGAGAAATGTCAGAATGCCGAGGAAAAAAAGTCAGAATTGTGAGATAAAAAGTCGCAATTACCTTTTTAATGTTTTTATTCAGTGGCGGAAACAAGCTTCCGTGGCATTGCATTCACAAATCAACATATCTGTTACGTTGAACTCAATCATGCTCAAAACATGTCTAATGAAGTTATATATTTGTGTCAAATTAGCTTGTGTGCTAATATTGCAACAGCTTAATGTGGTGTTTACAGTGTTCTCTAGTCATTACTGTGGTATTCTGTGGTTTACATTGTCTGAAGAAAATCTGTATTTTGAAAAGCAGGACAACATTTAAGCACAGTCATTTTGATGGAAAGGTTGCTCGACATGTTCAGGTTTTTCCAGTGGCCACCCATTAGCAGATGTCACTTGACAAACTCCTGTCTTGAGAGGTCAAGGGTAAGGACTATGACATTTGGGAGCAAAGAGCTTCTCATTTGGCTTGGGCAGAAATGGAGGAGAAGATCTGGTGAGAAATCTGTCAAACACTTGAGGGGTAGCCCAAAGCAACTCTGCTGTGACTGACAGGAAGGAATATGAGAGCAGGCATTTGTGATGACTTGCCCCTTACGCCATCAAACTAGTTTGCCACTTTGTCAGTGACTAAAAACAGCAAGCAAATTAGCCATGAGTAATAAGTACTGTATTTCTAAACATCATTCAGTAGAACAAGTCTTACAGACATCTGACAGAAGATTCACCATGTTGTAAGAAACAGTTGTTTTGTTCTCTCTTTTTCCCTCCTGCTTTTTTTTTTTTTTTTTTTCCCTGATTTGCCTCAGGAGATGAACTCATTGGACTCCAATTTATCACCAATGGGATGGAAAACAGACTTCAAGGCTTGTTTTTTACTCCACTACACAGCCGCGTACGACAGCTTTTTCCAAAAGATGCTTTGATTCTCATATAATCTCTAAAAGTATGCACTGAACCAGTCGCAACATGGCGTTGCGTGACTCAACTTCTGAATGCAGTTATTGAGAAGAAGAGCCCAAGTGATATGTTGGCAAGAAATAAAATGTTTCATGACTTGATCCACACAGCATCTTCAGACAGATATTTGACTGGCAAGTGTTATCATTATAAAGGAGTCAAATGAGGGCTACAGTTATATGGGTCACTACTAGCAAACTAGCCTTCTGTGGGACTTATATCCATTGGTACTGTGTGCTCTTCCATATTTTGGTAAATGAACTGACATTATAACTGGATTAATATGAACTCCTACAAACAATTACAGATTTAAAAAAAAAAATAATAATAATAATTTTCATTAAGTTGAGTCCATGCTCATTCAGTACTTCATTGATTTGAACATCAAAAGCCATGTACATACTTGTTGTCCTATTTGCAAAATATTTTATTTCTTTTTTTTTTATTTTATTTTTGTTTGTCTCCATGCTCATTTGGTACATCATTAATTTTATAGTAATTTTTTTTTAAAGTATTAGATTTATTGTAATAATTTTAATATCAATATTAACAATACACAATATTAATAATACAACAAAAAAAGTTAATAATTTTATTAATTTGAAAATGCACACAGCAAAGCAGGTGTAACAAAATTGCACAAAATTATTATTATTAAATTATTATTAAATATTTTTTCCATTTATTTGACATTAATTTTGCAGTACTTTAAAATGCAGTATATTTTATTATAATAATTGTAATATCAATATTAACAATACATGATATTCACAATACAACAAAAATATTACTAATTGTTTTGATTTAAAAACGCACACAACAAAGCAGGTGTAAATACCTGTTTCACAAATTATTCTAATTTTTTTTTAAAAATTTTCCCATTTATTTGACATTAATTTTACAGTACTTTAAAATGTATTATATTGTATTATAACAATTTTAATATTAATATTAGCATTACTTGTTGCACAAAAATTACTTTTTTTTTTTATATATATATATGTATTCCAATTTTAACATCAATATTAACAATACATGATATTAAGATAATTTATCTGACTCCAGGTTTAATATCAATATTAAAACTACATATCAATAATAAAAGTATTTTTTTTAAATTAAATTTAAAGGTGCCCACAGCAAAACAGATGTAAACACATTTTTGTCATATTTTGCTTTAGTTGATTAAAAATGCATGTTATTTAATCTGCATGTTATATAATCTTTGATATGTACAACACAAAAAATTGATTTTTTTTTTTTTTTTTTTTTTTTTTGTGGGCTGAGATATGCTGTTAAGAAGTGTGTACGTGTGTGTGTGTGTGTGTGTGTGCGTGTGCCTTTTTGTGATTTATGAGGACACAAATTTGTATAATGACATGGGTATTACACTGTTTTTTTTTTGGTTTTGTTTTTTGTTTTTTTGCAGCACTATGTGGTCCAGACATTGGTATGCTTAAACAGCAGGTCTGAAAGTACATTATAAGCTAAAGCAGACCTGTCACTACCAATCTATCAAAGTTGCATTGATGTGCATTAGAGGTTACATGGATTTGTTGGCAACATACAACAGGAACGATTCATCTATAGATTGTGAGGGAAGACATGCCGAGTTCATTACTCAAGATCTCCCCAGAGAAGGAGATATCGCTATGCCTATTTGCTGACTTACATGCAGAGCCCACTAGTTGCATATGACTCTCATTTAGTTCTCTTGGACATTTACACAAACCTTCCTGTGCTTATACAAAGAACAGTTAAGTCATGGAGCCTCTGACGATTTGACATAAAGGTCTACCTATACCATGTTCGAATGGCTCTGCTGTGAAATTTATAACTTGTAGGTAAAAGAAGATGTTTTAAAGCCATTGAGAGTTCAAATCAGGATGTGAAATATCTGCAAAATTGTGAAAAGGTTGTGATAAACCTCACTGTCTTCAGTAGAGCAACTGTTCCCTTCGAATATCATCGACATAAATGACCTGTGTCGGTTCTGCAATCCAACTCTGCAGAATTTTTGTAGAGGATTTTCTGTAATGTGAGGTGAGTTCAGGATAACAAAAAAAAAAAAAAAAAAAATCAGGTATGTGCACTGAAGTGGAGAGGACTCGGCCTAAAATTGATATTTAGAGGGCATAATAAAGAATAGATGGTAGATGCCAAGCTCTCAGTGCCTAGTCTGGTGTACCCTTGCATGCAAAGAAAAAAAAAAAATGCATTAAAATCTATCAAGTGTAAGTGGTAGTAGCAATACTCATTTCCAGCAATGTGAGGAAGCTTTGTTTCCTTGCTGAAATATTCACACCACAATAATTGACATACTTGAAAATAAAGAAAACCAGTCCTGAAAGTGAACATTGTTTTGCACTTTACTGGAAGTTGCAACAACCGACTTGTCAAAAGTCATTGGCCGTCCCTCTAGCAACCATCCATTTAGTTTAAGGCTCTTAGTCTTTTTTGCCCAGGTGACTTCCTTTTCTCAAGGGAGGCTGGAAATTACTCAGCTTGATGTGAATGATTCTATTTGAGGGTTAATGTAAAATATTGGAAATCCACTTAAGCAAGGAGAAGGGGAAGATGAAAGTGTGGAAAGGATGAAAAGAAGCCTTCAACTGAATGTTGCACGCTGCTTGCACACTCAAGAAAGGTTCTTTTGAGAAACAGGGGTCTGGCAGAATCATGTTTCGCAATGGCAAACTGTCAAGTTCACAAACTCTGTTGACATGACAGACTTTTGAAGGATGTTTGGATGTGATTTACTATTTCACTGTTATTTGGCATGAAATAATCTTACATCAATCATATTTCCACAATTCAACATCATTTATATGTTTATTCTCATAAAAAGCTGAGTGTATGTTAGTTCACAAACCAGAAAAAAAGTATAAATCATAGATCAGTGGTTCACGACTTTTTTGCTTCAGTGTAATCCATATTTTATGTGGTCTTGGACACATTTTCTTTTAATTTATATACATTTGCTCTTGGTTTAAGTATGAGGACATGTCAAGCAATCTCTCCATGTTGGCATCTGTCTAATTTTACTAGCTTCTACCAAGTGTCAGATGCATTTGCACCAAAATATTGTAGAGTTTAATTGGAAATCGTTTTAAAAGCTGAAAAAGCTATTGACTTTGTTTTCCTCCTAACTTTGTACAATTTGCAATTAACACAATTAACATTCCTCCTCCCCCCTACTGTCTGGGATACTATCAAACATTTTTACATCATCATCCACCTATTGAGAACCACTGGCATAAAATAATGACTTTTCTATTTTTCACCATTGTTATTTAATGTACTTATTTGCAATGTTCTGAATTTATTTATTTATTTGTTTATTTACAGCTTAATTGGTACCACATTGAAGGCACACAAACATATAAATGTTAAATTATGTACAAATATACAGAATAAATAACTATCATCCACACTTGTACAAAATAAAGCTATGGTGCTCTTCCACACAGTAAAACATTTCAAGGCTCAACGCAATAATTTGTGTGCATAATTTCTCTATACATATACATATATAGATATATATTTTCTTTTTCTTCTCCAGCCACATAATGAAGATAAAACACCCTGCATAACTGTCATGCTGAAAGAAAATATTCAGATATGATTTGTGTCGAAAGGAACTTTAAACAACATTATTTTACAAACCAGAAGCTACACTACTTGGTTTTCCTATGGGAAAAAAATGGCATAGACTGTGCGGCCCGACAACGTGATTGTCATCAACCACCTTTAAATGGTATTTTAAGTAGTGCAATTCTTTTCTTTTCATTTTCACCAAGGATACCCAGCAGAGTTTTTGTCCATATCAGAAGCAGTGGCGGTAATGAGCAAGTGGGTCTGGATAACATAATTTCTGAACAAACTCTCCAGGCGTGTTGACAATTCCAGGTGAGATGCCAATTTCAGGCACGATAAATGAGCCCAGTCATAAAGTCTAACCTCAGGGTCAAAACAATAGCCACTTGGCAAGCTATTTGCTGTTGATGACGCCTTATTTATTAATAAATGCAATTTTCAGACATCTCGAGATCTAAGTACCACCATTATTTAATATTTAATGAACAAAAACTGTGTTGGGCATGTTTAATTCAAAGCTTAGCAAATCAGGGAATGTTTTAACTAACCATAAATGTTCTGTCTGACAGAAAAAAAGAAGGAAAACATGTTTTCTTCCATTGCTACAGATAAACAGAGCTTAAAGATTTGTCACGTACATAATGAGAGATACACAGATAGAAATGTGAAGTGACTCTATGCTAGTCTCCCCTACCATGTAGCAAACATAAAGAGAATACATTAACCACAATGCAAAACGAATGTTCTGGTATCAAAGCCAATCTTGTCCAAAGACGTAACTCTGTGACTCTTTCTGTGTGATTGGAATTGTGTTAGAATGTATAATCCATCATCTGTAATGCCCAATAGCATGCTAACGCTAAAGGTCCACCTGAAATTAGGCATTGTGTCAGCGTCAAATGATTGTATCATGAGAATTGCCTCTACTCTGACATTGTTGTATTATATCTCTCGGGCAAAATCAGAACTCAGAATGGACTGTCAAGGCACTTGGAGTATCATTTGTCAAATCAAAGTATGTGTACTTATCTCAGTTGAAAGTCGTTTGATGCTCTAAGACTTCTAAATAGTCTGGTTCGGCATGTAAGTTGGCTTTGAGCTCAAAGTACTCATTTTTAGTCTGTTCCACCATGACCTTCCTAGGCCTCGTATAAACGAGAGTCTCCATTAGTTTCAGCTCTTTGTGGTGGTTGGGGACTTGCATGTCCACAGCTGGTTGTAGCTGTGATATGTTTTTCCTGAGGTATTCGGTGAGGCTGAGCTGTTGGAGCTCCCGTTCCCTTTCTAAGATGTTCTTGTACAAGGAGTTCGCATCTCCCAAATTCACAAACTCAGCGGGGTAGTCGGTGACGGCCCTGAACTTCACGTTAGGGAGGGATTCGTTGTCCTTGTCAAGGATGCTGTGGCAGATATGCTTAGGTTTATCGCTGTCGTAGTCATCCAACTCGTACTCTTTGTGCTGAGAGCAGTAACTAGGGTTCCTGCAGACCTGAACGATGGGGCTACGGGAAGGTTCGTCGTACATGCTTGGTCCTTGCCTTTCAGTTACGTGGTGGGTGGTTTTCTGGCCATACATGCTGTAGTGCAAGTGGATGGGACTGCTCTCGCGAGGTTGCTCCTCGGCCTGTTTCTTTTTAGCCTGTCTCCGCCGACGGTGTAGCATAAACACGACAATCCCGGCAGCGCAGAAAATGACAGTCAGTAAAAGGATGAGAAGGCAGAGGATGAGCACCGATAGTGGCACTGCATCTGTCAGGGACCGGAACAAGCTGCTGGTGCCGCCTTCCGGCGCAGTCGTGACTGGGATACCACCCTCTGTGGCCTCATAGGTTACCAATCCAGGGCAGAGAACATCATGCTTCAGGTTTCTAACATCAGCAGTAGACAGTTTTCGAGGTGTGTGGCATAAGATGGCGCCCACCACAATGTCCTTGCTAAGCTTTTCCACCCACTGTTTGAGGCTGACCAAATCACAAGTGCAGTCCCAAGGATTGTCCTCAAGATATATTTGCTCCAAATAATTGAGCTGGTCCAACACATTACTCACCGGTAAGTGCATAAAGACATTTTTCCTTAGGCTCAACTGCACCAATGGCACATTACGAAATATTTGTGCAGGGAGAGTGTTGAGCCGATTGTTGTTTAGGAACAGGAGCTTGAGATTTGTCAAAGGGTTGAACGATCCAGCCTCAATCTCTTTGATGACATTATACTCCAAGTACAAATATTCCAGGTTGTGAAGGCCAAGAAACATTGTCGCAGAGACTTTCCCTATCCTGTTGCCATTCAGGTACAGCTTTTTCAGATTGCTCAAACTCAGAAAAGTTTCATTGTCGATGTAGTCTATTTGGTTGTTTGCCAAATTGAGCAATTCCAAACTGTCGTACGTCACAAAGTCATATTTGAAAAGTCTTTGTATCATATTTCCTGTCAAAACCAGCATGGTTGGGCTTTGTTCAAGAATGCCAAGATCAGATATCCTTTGAATGCCTCTGTCCTCACACTGCATTAAAAAACCCATACTGTCACAAGAGCACCTTGACACGCAAAACGACCCTAGGCCGTTTGCAGGTGTTGGTATCTTTGCATCATCTTTGACATTCGGGATCTGAACAACCTTAGTGGATGGGGTGACAACCATGTCTAGAGATTTTGATGGCTCTTCGAGGTTGATGTCAGCATGAGAGGGGCAAAGTAAATCCCTTTTGACCCTAGACAAACTGATGCCCCTAAGATCTTCAGGCCAGTTGCAAACAACCTCGCCGATGGATGACTGCGCTCGCATGTTCTCAATCCAGACTCTTAAATGTAAGATTTCGCAATTACACACCCAGTCATTGTCCTCCAACAGGAGCTCCATGATACGACCAATATGCTCCAGGAAACCCACATACGGCAGTGTCTGCAGCTTGTTCCCACGCAGATCCAAATGTGTCAGAGGCACGAAGCGGAAAATGTTGCTTGGAAGGAACTCAATGGAGTTGTCATTGAGGATCAGAACTTTAAGACGGACAAGCTTGCTGAAGGCCCCAGGCTCCACGACCCGGATGAAGTTGGTGTCAGCCTGAAGGTATTCCAAATTTACCAAGCCTTGAAATGTGTCCTCCTTCAGCATGACAAGGAAATTGCTGTTTATGTGCAACTTCCTCAGGGATCCCAGGGCACTGAACACACCAGGTTCAAGCTCCTGTATGCTGTTGGCACCGAGATGTAAAGTGATGGCGTTCTTGAAAGCATCTATATCCTCTGCAAGTAACTCCACTAGGTCATTTTTGTATAGATTTAGATGAAAAGGTTTATCTGACGGTACTTCAATGTCTGACATTTTACTTATGTTTTTTTCCTCACAGTTTATGTACAACTGTCCATCTTTCTCCTCACAGGTGCACAAAGATTTGCAAGCTCCATCGTACAGCACCTTGGGCTCAGTATCTCCAAGACTAGCACCAGCAAAAAAGGAGCAAACGAAAACAATCCTGGCCAGCATTTTTCCCCCTTCCATGAATCTAAAAAGACAACACAGGGGAGAAAAGGAAAGATAATTACTAGGTGCAGTTAGCAAACTCATAAAATAACAGCAAGGAGTTCACAGTGCTGAATCTAATGAACTAATCAGGATATGATTTGGGAGGGGGAAAAACAACAACAACAACAACAAAAAAAACTTCTAATCTGTGCATAAATACAGATATTCAGTAAGTTGCAAAATTATTAAAGCTATTAAAAGCATTGCTAACGTATTGCATTTTATTATTGCATACAAGCAGCGAGTGGAACACTTCATAACTAGCACTGTAATAGTCCTAAATGAATAATCTGGTTGCGTCATTGATGGTGATGATAATAGTGGTGATTAGATCACATTAGGGAAATAATTAAGTATTTGAAATTACTGGGATAATTAAATTCTAATCAAGAAACAGACTTATGCTTATGTGCTTCATAATTTGTAAATCAAACAACTGAACAAATGATTTCACCATTTTTTTCCCAAAAAAAGGCAAATAATTTGTATGCATACATAGCCTATATTTTACCATGAAAAACTGAATGATGCTTAATTAACAGCAGCAGACACCCTGTGAGACTTTTCTTTGCATAATTAGACTGGTTTTCCTGACCCTGTTACCTCTAACATCTGGATGAGTGTGCTTTAAGATGTGTCTTATAATCTTCTCATTATGCCAACAAACCTCAGAATTCATTTGAATGAAACAGAAATGTGTTGTCTGTAAACAATGCACAAGTCAGGGATCTCAGTATGAGCATTCTTGCAAGAACAGGTTCTTCCACATTAATGCTGTAGATCTATATTTTTTGTCTTATTTGTATAGGTTAGGAGCCAATAACTGGTTCTTATTCATTTATCATTCAGACTCCTCAGCGAATAACCCTTGGTTTCTTTTATTTATTACTGAACTTATCTCATGACTTGAAAAAATAATGCAGTTCTTTTTCTTTTTATTTTCTAAATTCTAAGATGTCATTGTCCAAAGGGATTTCAGGAGAAATATCTGACTGATGAAGACAATGTCTTCAAGTCTACAATCAAAAGTAAGAGATCTCTATATGAACAAACATTTCTCATAAAAGTCTTCCAAGACCAAATGATCTGATCTGCTATCCACATTCATTTTATAGCTCTAAATTCTATATACTATATGTCAACAATTGTTTCATTTATTTATTTTTATCTTTTATGAGACCCGTCTATGACAAAGTTGATATTTAAATGAAAAATAATCCCTGGAGGTTTGAAATAGCAACCTCTTCCTCGTACATTTCCACTGAAGGAAAATAACCACACACTATTCTTTGTTATAATGTCATTTAAAGCGACATAACACAGTTCTATGCAAATTGACTGAAACATAAAACACCCCGGAGTCCCAGTGAATCTTCAAGGAATGAAAGGCTTCCCAACTGTATTGACATTAAATCAAACATCGAGTGGTCCGGCATGCCACATGACACCGACAGGCTGCGTGCGCTGACAGCTCTGAGCAAACACGGCGTGTAAAAACAACAAAGATGATTTTCGTAGACTCTCTTGAGGATGCAGGTAGAACGGCAGTGGAAGGAGGCGGGGGCATAAATAAAATTAGATTAAAAGATTACAAAAACTGCGGAGAAAATGAATGCTTGCATGTCATGCTAGATGACAGGACAAAGAAGGGAAAAAAACTGTCCCATTCCTATTTTTAGCAAGCAGTGTGTGGTTGACAGTGAGGAGAGAATTTGTGGTCCATTAAAAGCCAGTGAAGCCTACATATTGCGCTCTCATGCATTTAAGCAGGGTCTAATATCCATCTACTTAACTATCTATCTATATACATGCATACGCACTTATAGCTCGACCCGTGAGTCCTCATCCCTCAGGTCTACGCCCACCCTGCCTGTCTAACCCGTTCCACACACCCTTGGAGGGGAATATGGGAACATCTGTCCTGAAACAGCAAATTTTCTTGTCTTTCTCTCACACGGTTACCCAAAGCATAGGAAAGAGATGTCACAAATGAGATCTTTTTTGATCTCTCAATTGTTTCTCCTCCTAAATAGTGAGGAGATTATATATAGAACAATTGGAGATCTTTGCTTAAGACTTTTTTTCTATACTGAGAAATAGACCCTATATCCTCAGATCTACTACTTTTAGAAAAAATCTAAACAATGTCATGCTCTGATTGTCTAAAATGTCAAAGTCTGCAATGTCATTGCCCGAAGCTTGCTCTTTCATATAGCAAATGAGAACGATTGTTGAGATACAATCTTTAAAATAAAGGTTTTAACGGGGGTTTTCACAGCAATGCCATAGAATAATGTGAAGAACATTTTAATAATGTAAGAACCTTTTTTTTTCACTATAAAGCACTTGTTGTGCAATGGAAAGGTTCCATGGTTCTTTAATGGAAAATATACCAAGAACCTTTGCTTTTAAGAGTGTACAAAAGGGTTATAGAATTGTAATAAGTGATGATAGTACTATAATATAATGTTTGATTTTATATTGAAATCTCTAACTTTTATTTGCAGACTTGGTTTGTTGTCGAACCCAAACACAGTTTGAGAAACCTCTCTTTTGAAAATATAGAGTAGATACATTTGGAGATTAATTTGGTTCTTTTTACCAGTAGGAAAAAAAAAAAAAAAAAAAAAAAAACTAAAAAAGCAGGGAACCTTGGCAAATGTCTCCATTTGCTTTCCATTTAATCTCTTTGCTGTCTTGGAGAAACAATTAATATATTACAGTGATCTCCTTTGGGATTTTCTCTCATATGGCCACCTTAAGAGCTTGAGATTTTGAAGACCAAAAAAGTGCATCCATCCATCATGTAATGCATATTGGCTCCAAGCAAAGCAATGAGTTTTTGTAAGAAAAATATCCATATTTAAAACTTTTATAAACTATAATAACTGGCTTCCGGCAACGGCAGTTCTGGTGGAAAAGTGACCTCTGACCTTACTTTTATGATGGATAAATGCAATTTTTTGGGCTTCAAAATTTCAAGCAACAATTATAAAACTTGGAAGAGCCAGTATGTTGTTTTAATATAACTCCAATTGTGTTCATCTGAGATAAGATAATATATACACCTATATACACCTTTATTTTTGGGTAAACTGACCCAGCGAAAATAAATAGAGACATACTGTATCTACACCACATCATGCCATTTCATGGGATGTTTTGTACAAATATGTATGTGTATACATGCAAAGTTGCCAGTTCCACTGAACATTAGACCAGAATGCAAAGACTCACAACCGAAGAATCCATCACAGCAGTGCATTGGTGCAATGTTTGATGACATACCACGTTATATGAACCGTGAAATGCTCAAATAAATTAAAGCAAAAAAAAACCTCAAGGCTATTTTATATGATTCTAGTGAACTTGTTTGTTGCTGAGCACTTCATATATCCATAACAGAAGAAATATATTGTGTGCTTCTCGCTTCCACTATCTTATCTTGGCATCACAATTCAGTGTCTTTTCTTCGGAGGCAATACATTTTTTTGTATACCCCCATATGTGCTTTTTACCTGCAATGCTGAATTCCAATTGCTTGCAAGCCTACAGCAACACAAGCAAGCTGCCCAGTAGAACAAATCTAGACAGAGCTAGTTTGCAACTAACTGCAAATTGCAAAGTAAAAGTGTTTGGGTCATTTTTTAAATTATTTTATTATTTGGAGCTCATTTGCATCTTTGTAGAAACTCATGACGCTAACCATTTTGAAAGGGAAATTATATTTGATCCAGTCCCAGGAGAAGTATTGTTTATAGACAGCAGGCATTGTTTTGCATGAGCAGGTTGAGAGAATAGCTGCTGGCTTGGACACAATTCTAAGGGTTGGTCATTCATTATTTATCTGATCAGTAATGAAACACCACCAGAACAAGGTTGGCCAATGAAGCATGGCAATCAATGGATGTGGTCCTGTCACACAGGAGCAAATCAACTGCTTAAACCAACCACAAAGCCATCTCATCATTTGCATAATCTGCTTACCATATGCTATTTAAAGGACAGGTACAACTTTAATTTTCCCTGTCTTTCGCAAGTATTGTCTTATCTTTCATGTCTGCTGTGGAATTGGTGTCAAACCAATTGAGTCCTCCAGCTTTGAACATGACAATCGTGACATTTTTATGAGACAATACAGTTAGGGTTGCAACCTCATTCCAGGTAAAATAATTTAGGTCTATTAAGCTTCCATTACACAGGTATGCTAAAAATCAGGACACCATTTAATATCCACACCCAAGGTACAACAGAATGACTTTAATTTTGGTTTTTACTTGTTTTTAAAAGGCACTATCATTTTCATCTAAACTAACAAAACATGTATAGTATATAAGTATATATGCATAAATTAAAAATGGCTCTGTTTCAAATCCTGTCTTGCTGTATACTGACATCTAATATAACAATCATTCTAATAAGCATAATAATAAAAAGTACATATTGAAGTAATTATTCAGTGTTTATTCAGACTAAACTACTATTACATATATATATATATATATATATATATATATATATATTGGTATGTTGGTGTTTAATTTATAAATGTCATTTCTGCCATCTTTGAATTATTCAAAGTTGGAATCAAAGTGATTTCTTTGATCGCTTTCTCTGTGATACATGCAATGTTGCATTAGAATTTGGTTAAAACAAGTTTTCTTACATTCTAACAAATACAGTTTTCATAAGGGGGTTTTCACAGGGGCCTTTGCATTTTCATAATTCCTATAACTATTGGTGAAAGAACCCATTTTTGGGGAAAGTTACTTTTAAAGGTAATGCATTACAATATTGCGTTACTCCCTAAAAAAACAAACAAAAAATAAACTAATTGCGTTACTTATGGAAAGTAATGCGTTATGTTACTTTTGCGTTACTCATCTGGGCTATGCTGTTTGTTTGTTTGTTTTTATAACAACAAAAAAAATCTATTTTTGGCAAATGTAAAGGCCCTTCCACACCAAATGCAAAATGAATAAGCCTCAGGCTGAAGGAAATGCAAAGGTAACTTGTGTTACTTATTTGAATATACAACACTATTTTGTTGTAAATTTAAAAGTAATGCGTTACTGTACTAGTCACCTGAAAAAAATTAATCTGATTACATAACTTGCATTACTTGTAATGCACTACCCCCAGCACTGATAGGAACTACCAATGACACAAGTGTACATTGATTGGACGAACGCATGCTATACGAAACACCGGCACCAACCATTTTTTAAAAAGCTGTGTAAACACACAGTTTATATATACTTACTCCACGTACATGGTAAACAGTGATAAGACATAAATATACAGAAAGCTAATGTTAACGGCATTTACCTGTCACCTTTGTCTGCGGCGTTGTGTTCTTTTCTCAGCCTCGATGATATGTAGCACTGCAAGTTGTCGTAGGAGATTTCACCTCTTAGCCCTCCTTTTTGTTTTTTCAATTGCATAACTTACAGTATACGTCTACATTCCATCTCTGCTATCACGAAACCCACGATACACAACAAAATCACAGCTACAATCAGAATGTCCTTTTAATATTCTAAAGAACCTGTTTCCACTATAAAGAACCTTATGTGTAATGAAAAAGTTCTATGGATGTTAAAGGTTCTTCATGGAACCATATATACCGAAAGAACAATTATATTTAAGAGTAAAGAAGACAACAAAATGTTGCTGCCTATACATTTTGGAACAGCCTTAGTGTTGTGAGTGTGCTTATAATGCCCATGTAGGTTTTGGAGCCAATATATCGTCCCAGGACATCATATTTGTCATTTCTCATATATGATATGAATGAATTCATCACAGCTAGGAGGGGAAGAAGCGCTGCATTCTTTCTTCCAAATGTGTCGCTAAACAAATGTGCCATAATTATTTCACAGAAATTAGCAGTTAGATCTACCGGATGGAACCAAATATGTTCACAGAATCAAACATCTGCATGTAACAGATGTACCTCTCCCTGCAAATCAACATCACAACAGGAAGTTGTTCTTACTTTTTCTGCTCTTCATTTGATTTTCCCCTTCACTGCAGTTTATTCTAGACCACACTTCTGTGATCCCATTTTATTGGTACATGCTACAGTAAATCAAGCATCAATGTTGCTCATATTCAGGGTTAGTGATTTGAACAAACCCCTATCCCAAAGTATTCAACTTTGGTGCAAAACTCATGCCATTTGTGCAATGGACGTAAATTGTACCCTAAAAAAATAAAAAATAAATAAATAAAATTGAGAAGGGTACTATTGCTTTTTGAAGTGTTTGATTGATTTTGTCTGACACCCCTAATCAATCACCCTAGCATTTTTGCATTGACAAGCACCATTCATATTTTCTCAAGCAAATGGGGGAAAAAAAAAAACCGTCTGTCTAATATGGTGTTAGCTTACATGTATACAAGAAAAAAGATCTAAATATTGAATGGCTTGTTCAAAACTTTATATAATTTCTTTGGTCACCGACGCAAATGAAGTGGAAGAATGACAGCAGTGGGTCTGACACAGAGCTGACATCTTAAAATTATATAGTGCTGCATTTCTAGATGAATCATATGAGTGTTCACGTCGTTCAGCTCTGTGAATTCAGTTTTGCCTGAAGCTTATGAAAAAGACCGTAGCTAATGAGACAAACGCAGAAGATATTACAAAGATGTAATCATTTAATAAAATAGCCATCACTTTTAACAGCTTTTCAACTGTTTTCCTTTTATTGCACTTAAAGTTAGATTTATTCAGTAACACTTTACAATAAGTTCCCATTCGATAACATTAGTGAATGCATTAATTAACTAACAATGTGCAATACATTTGTTACCATTTTTTTAAATTAATAAATCTTTGTAATCGTCAGTTGATAAAAATACAACTGTTCATTGTTCTAGAGATGCACAGATGTATCGGCCAATAATCGGTATCGGCCGATAAAAGGCAGATTGTTTAAAAACAGCCGATGATTGGGGCCGATGGAAAAGTGTGTTCAGACTGCAACTCATGCTATGTGTGAAGAAAGTCTCTCCTGTGTTGAATTCAGGTCAAATGAATGTCACAATAATGCATTAACAGTTAAAATAGTTTAAAGAATAGTTAAAGAATGCTCTATTTGACCGAATCACCCGTAGTTCAAGCCAGGTTTGCCAGATCTGCGTTTTTTCGCTACGCCAAACATTGCATGCCCCCCATCCAATTATGACAAAGAGCTTTGTGCTTTGTTACTTCTGATAAGAAACAAACAAATTCTGTCCATTTTTATCACGTTTTGATGCTCTTAAATGTGACATGAAAGATCACTGTAACACCTCAGCTCAAGCGGCATTGCAGAGCATGAGTCTTTTTATCCACTTTAGTTACAGCATGAACAAAACATGCATGAACATCAGAAGGTATGTTGACAGATACAGAACAACTTACTGAAAGAAATCATGTCTCATGTAATCACTTAATCTGTGTTTCAACTGCAGAAAGACGTCAATAAATCTACCTTGTGTGTAATCGAGTTGCATACAAACATTTCAGTTTTTATTTGGGTGTAATTATATCTGAAAATAAATAGCAGTTGAATATAATAGTTTGGGCTCTGTTGTTAATTTTAACCTCTAATATTATAGTAATGTACTAAATGTGAGAGTTTCCTGTTTGCAGCATTGTTTTCGAGATATATATATATATATATATATATATATATATATATATATATATATATATATATTTTCCTTAAAAATATCAAATCGACATTAGCAGAGAAATTTATTATCGGTGCATCTCTAGTTTGTTTATATTAGTGCTCTTCCCCAGTGTTTTCTCAAGAAAAAAAGGCCAAGAAAAAAAAGTATTTCAGTGTTGCCCAGCCTCAATAAATCTAACTCCTCTAACTGCACAATGTGAATCCTCTAGACAATCACATGTATTTACAAGGGCAACCATTAGCTCAATGCAGGGAAAGAAGATCGATGATTTAATTTTCTCAGTGTCGTTTTCATCAACAGACACTGTCTTTATAACAAAAAGAAAAAAAAGAAAAGCAAAAAGCCTTTGATACTACAGGTGCATTTCTTCCCAACAAAGTTGAGGATAGTTGTTAGTAGCATGGCAAGCATCACTTTTACTGTTGCTCATGGTTTAGGGGTTTGTGTAAACTTTAAAAGGGGACCAATTATGCCTCTTTTTACAAGATGTAATATAAGTCTGAGGTGTCCCCAGAATGTGTCTATGAAGTTTCAGCTCAAAATACCACAAAGATTATTTAATTATCCCATGTTGTAAATGCCCATTTTTGAGTGTAAGGAAAACATGGTGTTTTCGTGCATGTATCTTTAAATGCAAATGAGCTGCTGCTCCCCACCCCGCTTTCCAGAAGAGGGCAGGGCCTGTACAACTTGTGCCTTGGATACTCTGACAAAAACGAAAACATCTGTTTGGTTTTGACTGTCATCTCTATCACGTGACATAGCGGTTTTTCATCATCATGAAAGTTTATTATCTGCATTCGCTCTAAAGCCATATCAGTCTAAACTTCTGATATATGAGTTTGTAAGTGCACACATCTGAAGCACGTGCACAGAAAGCTGTCAGTCAGACGGCATGTCCCCTTTTACATCTTATTGCGCTTAAACTACAAAGTTCACATAAACACAGTCTCTTATGTCTGTAAACAGCAAGTAAAAAAAATCACATTAGATCTGTGTATTAAAGTGACAGCAGCATAATATACAGTTCCTACAGCTATATGAATCAAACAACTAAGAAAAACCTAAAATCACTCACTGCGCTTGATTGAATAACTTTAGTAGCTTTAATAAGAATACATTTCTTACTTGAATGCTGCTGTTAAATGCTCTGGTGAGGAGATAAACATGGCGGACTGTGACCAGCTCAGTCAGGGCGGGGTCTATGCTAATAGGGCAGAGTCTATCAGCAGTTGTGGGTGGGGCCTAAGCATTTGTGACATCACAAAAGCTAAAAAATCTGTAAACGGCTTGTTCTAAGACACTGGTTATGATTTATGGGGATTAAAAAAGGAGTGGGTGGATTTTTTACCATTATAGGGTGGTTGTGTAGACTGCAGACACACGTTTATGCTCAAACACCACATTTTGCATAATCGGTCCCCTTTAAGTACTAAACTTTTTGCATATAACTCATCCAACATCATTTTTGTTACAGACACAAAAGACTCTAGTTGTGTGCCATTACATTCCGGAGCCATTAGACGTATGCTTTTCACCAGTTGGTCGATAAAACAGGCAAATAAATAAATAAATAAATAAAAATCCCCAGATTGACACTGAAGGAAGCACCTGAGCCATTTCTAAAGTGGAATCTTTGAACTTGGGCTAGTAAGAAAACACCTAGAAACCATACAACAATGCTCTAAAAATTATTCCGAACTCCTTAGCAACCAAAGCAATATCTCTGCAATCACCTTCAACACTTTGAAGCATCTGAACAGACAAGCACCACTAAAAAATCTAGTTCTCATTACAGTGAAATCCAAATTTTAACCAAGTATATAATTTTAATCAAGTGCTATCTCAATACTTTGGGAAATGCACACATAATGTTGAATAAGATCTAGCCCATCGAGATCCAATGAGCTTGTTTTGATGCACTGGTGATGTCTGTGTCAATGTCGAGCATGTAAACACATAGCTCACCATAAAGGGAAGTAACCTACAACAGATTGTTGCAGGTTGCCATCCGCAACATGTCACTGGGGGGACCTTAACATCCAGCGCAGGAGAATGAGGGATGGAGAGATGAAGAGAAAGAGTGTATACTGGGCTTGGGGCAAAGCGATGAGCGAATCAGTGATGCTCCATTTTACCCTGCGCAAATCAGTGGGTTAGCGCAGATGGCCTCTTCATTGTGTCTGTGGCACTATGGAGGAAATGATGTGCTCGCCCCAGGGGGATGCCACAACACCCACATATAAGAAAAGAGGTGAAAAAAAAAAGCCCACAGTCCCGTGAAGCTAATAAAGTCGCCCACTCGATGTGGAGTGGCGTAGTGTATGTAGTCTTCACTATCAGTAAAAGTACACTGTTTTACCTTCATGCTCTGTTGATTTTAATAGTGTTGTTTTTACATACACATGTAAAATCTCTCATTTTAGTCGCAATTATTTTTAATATGTACTTCTGACCATTAGATTGATATTATTGATGCTTTAAAGGATTTGTTCACTTCAGAATGAAAATTTCCTGATAATTTACTCACCTCCATGTCATCCAAGATGTTCATGTCTTTCTTTCTTCAGTAAAATAGAAATTAAGGTTTTTGAGGAAAACATTCCAAGATTCTTCTCCATATAGTGGACTTCACTGGGGTTCAACAGGTTGAAGGAACGTTAGATAAGACCCTTATTCCTCGTCTGGGATCGTGTAGCGCTCTTTGAAGCTGCACTGAAACTGCAATTTGGACCTTCAACCTGTTGAACCCCAGTAAGGTCCACTATATGAAGAAAAATCCTGGAATGTTTTCCTCAAAAACCTTATTTTCTTTTCGATTGAAGAAAGAAAGATGTAAACATCTTGGATGGCAGATGGACGGGGGTGAGTAAATTATCAGGAAATTTTCATTCTGAAGTGAACTAATCCTTTAACGATATTGTTAATTGTTAGTTATATATATAGTTATATTGCAGATGTATAATTGTTATCTAAACTCTCAACATGGAACATTTCCATTACACAAAAGGTTCTTTTTTAGTGAAAAATAGTATTCAGATTTTTGAAAAAAAAAAAAAGAAAAGTTGTAACTGTTCACTGAATAGTTCTTTGGTGGTTCTATTGCATCACTACAACCGCTTCTGTCTCAGGTGATCTGATGCATGCCAAAACATATTGTAACATTACAAATGCAATAAAACAAATCCTATTTGGCAGGTACTGTGTTGGAAAATGTCATCATGTGAAAATGCATTGCATCTGTTCATGTTAAATACTTGAGGTCTCCAAGAACCCAAACAGAAATATGTATGTCATTAAGTTGAAATTGTGTTCATAATCAGTGCTTTTTAAGCAAAATTCATTCAATATCAGCCTGCTACCCAAATGTGTATGCATTGATCAGGTGCTTTTAAGAAAAGTGATTTGCATTTAATCAGTGTGCATGAAGAATCAAACCCATGACTTTAGTGTCACTAGTATGTCTGCCACTAAACATGATACTGCAATGTTAAGTGTATATATATATATATATATATATATATATATATATATATATATATATATATATATATATATATGGCTTTGTACTTATCTTGTATGTTGCATTAAAAATCAATAAAGGTTTAGACACAATGTTTATCTTTAACAAACTCACTGTAATCATAAATACATTCAGACTAGTTTAAACCCCTCTAAACATGATGATAGATGTAATGTGGACATATCAATCTCTCTTGAACATCTAGAGAGGGTGCTGTAAACTCTTCCTCTCCAGACATTAAATTAAGACTTTGCGTTGCCTGTGTGTGTAGGCATGTCTGGCTGAGTTCTTGTGTGTGTGTGTGTGTGTGTGTGTGTGTGTGTGTCTATGCCTTTGTGTAAATGTGACTTTGAAGGCGAGCATCTGTGCTGCAGACGGCTACATCACAATGAAGTCACCTGAGTTTCATTTACAGGGATTGAATTTGCAGGGGATGAATAAGTAAAATAAACCTTATAAGGTGTCCTTGAGATCACAGGAGACGGTGTTACATTAGCACTGCCTATTGTACTTTTAAAATGCTTTCATATTAAAATAAAAATACACTGTAAGAGGAGGTGCATTAGAAACTATGACTGCTCAAAGGACAAACAAGTGCTCTAGCAATCTAGGCGTTGTGCCAACCTGTATATATCTGTACCAAATGTTTATAATACTAAATCTAGCGCATCTGCTGTAATACTACCTAGCATTCATCCTGAACACTTTCAGTCCTATAGAAAAAGAGACACAGAAACGCATGAAATAATCACACTATGCTTGCTTTGACTTTGGATGTGCCGTTAGTAAGCCACTCTTACCCAAATTACGCAGCGAGTCAGGAGTCTTTGTAGCTCCACTTGGCCAAGTTATTTGTGCTTTGTGGATCAAACAAAACCACCCAGTTTTGCAGCACAAACAGGACGCCTGGACTTCTCAAAAGGCTTCCTTGGCACGGAAGAGCCCACCGCGCAAAAAGACGCATGGAACAAGTCCAGGTCCAACTTGCCCTCAGCTCTCCATCGCGCAACGATGATTTGTTTTATCATTTATTCATGTGTCCAGTAGCGATTTTCAAATATTTTGCGACCGCATTTTTGGGGCTTCACGTCTCAGTGTTCAGCTCACAGATAGTCCAGTGGTTGAGAATAAAAGTCCACGATTAAAATTCAGCTGTCCGCGTCCCTTCGGAGAGCGCCTGACCCCCGCGGTTTCTTATAGAAGGTATGAGGGAGGCACAGACTATCCAGCCTCTCGATCTGCCCAGTGAATGAGCTCGTGCTGGAGCTTCACTTCGCTAGAGCTCCTCCCTCCATATGGAGAGACTAGAGAGAGAGAGAAGACCTGAACGCATCCTTGCGCAGCGCGAGCAGGACTTCTGCAGGACTGTAAAGGTCTGACTAACCTCAGCCGTTAGTTATGTTACCTTGGGAATAATCGAGGGAAGTTTTCGTACTTTGTACTGCAGTGACGTTTATTGTTAAACGTTACTTTCTGGATCATACCTTAAAGTTTTGAGCAAAAAAAAAAAAAAAAGCACCATAAAAAAGATACAACTCATGTAGCACACAATGCCCTACAGCGGGGCATGTTGTCACTCGATTGAAAGTTTGAAACCCTGCTGTTTTGAATATTTATTTAATATGTGGCAATGTATATGGACTCTCCAATAATCTGAACAATCTGAACAATAGTGGGACACAAATTATATATATATATATATATATATATATATATATATATATATATATATATATATATATATATATATATTTGGTCCCAGTACCACAGCGTGTGTGTGTATATATATATATATATATATATATATATATATATATATATATATATATATATATAGGTTTTATGTTAAAATGTGTCATCTAAAGCATCGTAAACATGATTTAATATGATTTAATTAAAAATTCTGAAGCATTTATAGGTCCAAACACCATTTTTGTTCATGTCCCACACCTGTAGTTTCATTGCTGAGATGTGTAAAATGAGCTAATTCTTTTACAATATGACATTATTTCACATGAATTAGTTTCATATAAATGTTACTTTACACCACCTTAAAGTTCTTTTTTGTTTACTAATCATTTATATGATTTTTTTCATCTAAATACACCTGTCCCACACTTTTGAGTCCTTACCGCAACACTGAGAAAAGACTCTTAATATGTAATTTGTTCAAAGCCAAACAAATCTAGTTTCTATGGAAACAGAAATTAGCATGTGAGCACATGGCTTACAGACTGGGCCACCCCCATTAGGTCACTCACAAGATCCAGAAAACTAAGATAAATTATTCAGTATTTATTATGTGTCCTTACCATTCGGCTTAGCTTAGTAATTGTGTATTTTGAACTATACATTTAAAAAAAAAAAAATAATTAATTTATATCACTGTTGAATACATGTATATGTGGTGCTAAAAGTCAAAACTAATTTATCAGCAATATTAGCAAAAATGTCATTTGCGCGACATGTCTTTACCGCAGCATTTTTAGGTATTGCGGTAAAGACCTTGCATTTCGGTAGAGACAAATTCAAGTTTTATACTGTAATCTAAATATAAACATGCCATTTTTCCAACCCTAGACGATACCAAATTCATCTAGTAAGATGACAGAAATGCAGAGACGTAATGAGAAAAGACCCTGACAGATATGAATAGTTATGGGAAAAGAGCATTAAAAAAAAGAGCAGATAAACTGTCAAATCAGAAAAGAAGACAGTGGAGGATAAACAAAAGAAACCAGAGGACAAAACAAAATACTGAAGGCCCCAAATTAGCTTGTTGTTATAATATAAGTTCATAAAAGTATTCGTTTTTGAAAAAAGAAAATCAGTTTAACCCAGTCTTTCCTGCAATACCTCTTTGACAAAATACCTTCTGTTGTCTGTTACTGTTTTTCTCTACAGTAACCTATTGTTAAGGTTACATTATTAACATGCGTCATTAACATTGTGTCCTTACCGACACAAGCTGTCATTACCGCGTTAATGAAAACTTATTTCAGCTGATTAAATAAAAACTACTGTAGTAGACCTAATTAAAATCTGTACGTATGATAATTCTCTAAAAATGTTGTTTCAAATATTTTCAGAGGCTGTACAGCATGTAAAAATGTTGCCGTCACTGTTGTTCACTGATGTAAATAAGGTAAAGCATCATATGAATAATTATAGTTATGTTGCACTGTATATTTAGTAATATATTAATAATTAATTAAAGTATGTTTTTAACTTTCCTCTTAATATGAACTTGTCAACAAAATGTGCAAATTGATATCAAGGTGAAACGCGCATTTGATTAAAAGTTTAGTGAAAATGTTAATATAAAATCATATTTTCTTCAGTTTTCCTCGAATCCACCCAATCACACACATTTTTTTCCCCTGTCTCATCATGACTAACCCATCAGCCAGACTGACAAGATCATGTAAAGCTCATCATGAGTCATGAAGTGAAATTCAGTGAAACTGGTAACTGAAACTTGCCATTACAGATATCACATTTAAGTTGCAATCAATTTAACCATTAATATTAATCACATGTGTTAGAACACTGATTTTTTTTTTCTCTTGTATTCATGTATTTTCAGGTAGTGTTGCGCAAACACCCTGAGCAGCCCACACCTTTTCTATCCACATTACGTAAGGTGAGTACACCCACGTGAGAGGCAAGAGTCAACTTTCACATGTTCTTCAGTTGGTGACATAAATCAATATTCTGACATGCTTTTGATGAATACAAATATTATATCTGAAAACATGAGAAGAAATATGCTTTCACCCTTTACCTTTGCAACTCTTCAGTTTCCTTTTATGTATATAATTTATTGTTTCACTCTTCTCTCAGACCCAGACATAAAATATGAAGGCATCAAAAATGCTAAAAGTAATAAACTCTGATCATTTAATGAGGTATGCATAAAGTTTTTGTTGAGTGAAATATAATTTTTTTTTCTTTTTTTTACACAAATTGCATCAGATGCAACACTTTTCCAAGGTAAAGTTTTATCAAAAAGCGAGTGTACTTGGTTATCAATGAGGAAACAGTGTTAATAGAGCATGATTGACATTAAGTATTAGTGATGTGTGAAGAAAAACAGTAAAAACAAACAAAGTAAATATCACACCGCCGAACCTGTTATGGCTATTGTTACCATTTTAAAGCTACAATGTTGTCAAATGTTATGTAGAAAGTGTGAAAATATGATTTAATTGCATGCATATAGGATGCATGAAATGCTACCTATGAAATTAGCCATATTGCAAGACAAAGAAGTCAACCATTTTATCACAAAAATGTTTTTCAAGCACACAATGAAACATAATTTGAGATGATGACATTGTGATGTAAAGTTCTTTATATATATAAATTCCATGTTATGTATGGATGTATGTATGGACGGAGTGTGAATGTGTATTTTAAGAATTTACGTTCTGAAAGTCCACAGGGCATATTTGAAGAAACACCCTTAAATGAATGAAAGAACCTTGAGGTCTTTCTAGGATAACAAAGTGACTGATTCTTGAACTTGTGAAAAGTGTGTTTGTTCTCTCTCTCTCTCTCTCTCTCTCTCTCTCTCTCTCTCTGTGTGTGTGTGTGTGTGTGTGTGTGTATATGTGTGTGTGTGTGTGTGTGTGTGTGTGTGTGTGTGTGTGTGTGTGTGTGTGTGTGTTTCAATGCAACTGTGCATTTTAGAATAGTAGAATACAATTGTTTTACATTTTACTTATGCACTGCAAATGAATTCAGGCCAATAGAGTCACATTATCAATGCATGTGATTGATTTGCAGAATAGGGCATCTGCATTTGCCATCTGTTTAGGCTGAATTACACTGAGACTCTTTAGGTAGCGGCATTCCGAAGTTCGGAGTCAGCAGCTGCTAATGAATGCTGAGTTAAGACATGTTCAGCTCACTGCTCTCTGGTAAATGCGATAATTCAGTAAAAAAAAAAAAAAAAAAAAAAAAAAAACAGCTCTCTAGTTTGTACAGGTTTTAAGTTAAATAAAAATGAAACTCAATTTAGCCAAATTGATATATATATATATATATATATATATATATATATATATATATATATATATATATATATATATATATATATATATATTTTTTTTTTTTTTTTTTTTTTTTTTAATAGCTTCAAAGTTTTGTAAAGTTATTAGAAATTTAAATTGAAGTTGGCCTTGTTTTAATCTAGAAATGCACTGCAGTCACATATATCTGACCATATTATATTTCAAATTTGAAGATGATAAGTCTAAATGTTTGTCAAGACCATGTAATGTGAATTTGTTTTGAGAAGACTCTAAAATGCTAACTGATGTTTATTGTCATATTCTAAGCATCCATTCAGTGTTTTGTCTATATATATTTTTTTTTTTTTGCAGTATAAACTGCCCCATTCAGTTTCATCCACACCTCTCTGGCCTGGTTATGGCTGTAATTATTATTTTCTTTTGTCTTCATTATAATTACTGACAACTTTCTATTCACACTGTTTTAATCCCTCATTTATTTGATAAAACTTCTCACTCCACCTTCTTTGAAACTGTATCAATGCCCTTCTTGAAAAAAAGAAACAATTCCGTTTCAATTGAGCTTTACTATTCAAAAATATTTATAAAGCGTTACATATTCGCTCCTATATAATAACAGGTGCACAGGGGCTAGCAAGCATGTTAGCTTAGCACACCATCAAAACACAACAATTTATGATATTAAAACCAGGTTTTTGCTTCAAACTCACTTTATAATGCAAGTCAAGTGTTTTAAATAACCTTCTGTGACCTGACGTGGCTTCGGATCAAAAATGACACTAAATCCGAATTCGGAATGATTCCATCATTCATTAGCACTAACAGAGTATTGTACTGAAAACATCTTTTGACATTTGTGACAACGCAATTTCAAACACAGTTAACTTCTCAATCCAAATAAATCAGCAATGCTGCTATCACTTTGAAGTCAAGAACAAATTCAAGCCAGAAACGTTAAATACTTACATGGCATTAAGGTTTGTTGTTAACCTGGGGCTTGTAGTGTACCATCTCGGATTAGCACCCCTACCTGGTCATGTAATGTTTAAGAACCGCACGCAGCTGGAAATGTTCTGCCTCACGTAGACAAGCCTGCAGCGTAAAATAATAAAACAAGAAGATAAATATACACAGAAAAGGACAGTGAGGTTAAATGAACAAACAAAGGCATGATCGGAAATTAAAGCAATAGCTCACCGAATAGACAAGACATTTTTGTTTGCATGTACATGAGATTATGGGAGGACAAACACGGAGCTGTTGTGTGAGGGGTTTTCTTCCCTAAACCTGTGTTTGTTTAACATGTGTTGAATTATTTGAACATGTGTTTGATTAAACATTCAGAACAAAAGAGCCTATCATAATGATTTGGTTATTTGCCTGAGGTGAACAATGAGAAGAATGCGTGTATGAAAACTAAACCAATATAGCACCTGCTGCTACTTATGCAAATCATCTATCTACAGAGCAAAAGGGCAGTTATGTAATTATATATATGTGAGTGTGTGTGAGTGTGTGTGTGTGTGTGTGTGTGTGTGTGTATATATATATATATATATATATATATATATATATATATATATATATATATATATATATATATATATATATATATATATATATACACACACACAAATATATATATATATATATATATATATATATATATATATATATATATATATATATATATATATATATTTGTTTATTTTTATATAACTTATATTTTATGAAGATTTTTTTTTACTTTTATATTATCAAAAATTTGGATGAATATATATATATATATATATATATATATATATATATATATATATATATATATATATATATATACAGTACAGTCCAAAAGTTTGGAACCACTAAGATTTTTAATGTTTTTAAAAGAAGTTTTGTCTGCTCACCAAGGCTACATTTATTTAATTAAAAATACAGTAAAAAACAGTAATATTGTGAAATATTATTACAATTTAAAATAACTGTTTTCTATTTGAATATATTTCACAAAGTAATTTATTCCTGTGATGGCAAAGCTGAATTTTCAGCATCGTTACTCCAGTCTTCAGTGTCACATGATCCTTCAGAAATCATTCTAATATGCTGATCTGCTGCTCAATAAACATTTATGATTATTTTCAATGTTGAAAACAGTTGTGTACTTTTTTTTTTCAGGATTCCTTGATGAATAGAAAGTTCAAAAGAACAGCATTTATCTGAAATACAAAGCTTCTGTAGCATTATACACTACCGTTCAAAAGTTTGGGGTCAGTAAGAATTTTTATTTTTTTTTTTTTTAAAGAAATTAAAGAAATGAATACTTTTATTCAGCAAGGATGCATTAAATCAATCAAAAGTGGCAGTAAAGACATTTATAATGTTACAAAAGATTAGATTTCAGATAAACACTGTTCTTTTGAACTTTCTATTCATCAAATAATCCTGAAAAAAAATATTGTACACAAATATTTTGTACAATTGTACACATTAAATGTTTCTTGAGCAGCAGATCAGCATATTAGAATGATTTCTGAAGGATCATGTGACACTGAAGACTGGAGTAATGATGCTGAAAATTCAGCTTTACCATCACAGGAATAAATTACTTTGTGAAATATATTCAAATAGAAAACAGTTATTTTAAATTGTAATAATATTTCACAATATTACTGTTTTTTACTGTATTTTTAATTAAATAAATGTAGCCTTGGTGAGCAGACAAAACTTCTTTTAAAAACATTAAAAATCTTAGTGGTTCCAAACTTTTGGACTGTACTGTGTATGTATATAATTTAATTTAATTTAAGTTAATTTAATGTAATTTATATTTTAATTTCTTGTTGATAGCTTGTTTTATGAAGGTTTTTGACCAACAAAAATCATATACTGTCCTAAATTTTGTTCTTACAAATGTTGATTTGCAGTATGCCTAATATATAATATTTGTAGACAACTTCTTGTCTTTGCATATATAAAGTTATCATGGTGCATCTGATTATGATTTATAAGACTCTTTTTCTTACCTAAAATATGCAAAGTTGAACCGTACTGAGTAAATGATTTTTGCTTTGCCAAAGCATGCGATGTTGGAAAGAAAACTTAAATGTTGAACAAGAAAGGAAGTGTTACCCGAAACCCTTAAAAGATAAGGAAGTTTGAAATAGACAATAACCAATGCCATACTGAAGGAATGGTGCATAAATATAGCCTGTTTTGCTCGGGACAGGACCGTGTCGTGTAGTCGTGAGGGAGATTAGAGGGCAGGCTGTCATCCAGAAGCACGCACGCTATATGCAAACATCACCTGAGCTGTCAACAAATGCCACAGAATGTGCTCCAACATGTTTAAACAGCTACCAGAACGAATAATCACATGCTGCTTATCAAAATGATCAGGGAGGAATTCTCTGAAATGAAACAGCAGTCTGGTTAAAGGCATCATTCCTGTGTTGTTTTGTTGTTTTCTGTCTGTTATTTTAAAGGTCGTCATTGCGCAACATTGAACAACATGACTGTGTTATTAAGGATCACATGTGTTGTTGTTATTCGTGTACAAAAAACCTTATCTCTGTTGACTGTAAAGTTGCGTGTCTTATAAGCAGCTGACAGTATAACCAAGTTATTTAAAATATTTAATAAGCAAACATGCAATGGGTGGAGATGCTTAGAACTTTGTCACGGTTTCCAATTTCTGCAGAGCTTCCTTGTTTATCAACACAATACCTTCAACATCACGCCAAATACATCATAGTTTATTTAAATCATTTGAAGGCTGAAAACGATTGCTCGAACTATATATTGAACGTGTATTTCTTTTACCTACATCTTGATTTAACATTGTGTATATCTGCATTCCAGTCCCATTGGAATTAATATTACATAAAATTCAAATACTTTCAAATTGCACTTCTTATACTAACTGTCAATGCTGAAGAATATTTTCACATAAAATGTGTGCTATTTCCTTGCAGGGTGTAGAAAGAGAGGGAAATTATGCTTAGTTCTTATTGACATCTCTCATGCATTTTTAGAAACATTTCAAAACGCACATACTTTGCATACAGTAGGGACATACTTTCCAATGTTTATGAGCCCGCGGCCTTCAATCATTCCAGGTAGGTTTGTGATGAAGTCTCCCGCCCAAATATAAGACATATTTATAAACTAATAAAACTATGCAGCACTGCAGCAGCGATCGCTTATGAAAAGGTAATGTGCCATTAATAATGTGCCTATTTTAATTTCTGTTTTAGGTTATGGTGCCCAGCTTTTTCTGAAATAAGTTCACCAACAATTCAAATGTAATGCATAACACGAGCATGAACCTCACTGGTTCTTGCGGAAGTTCAAACGTGACACGGTACTTTAGTCGACAACCTGAGAAGGTCTCTGTAAGGTTCCTTGTCAAACTAGAAAAAGTTCAAGTACACCCCGAAGTCAAAGGTTTCTAATCACGACCACCCCAGAGCTTTACCGAAGTGACTTAAACAAAGCCTTATTTCTGACCAAACTGATGCCGCACTCGATAATCAGGCCAGTGCCACCACATGATTCACATGATATGTTTTGATCAAATGGGCACAGAACGGTGTGTGTCTGGAGATATTAAAACATCTATTGTATTAAACTTTATCCTCAAGGTAGGTGAGCATTCTGACTGTCATTCTATCTGCAGGGCAGATCATTTGATACCTCCCTTGGGGCAGATCGCAGACAACATAAGGTTGTCACCTTTTGAGAGCTCATATCTCTTCTCATGGCACTGCAGAACAAAGCTTTACGGCCTGCCTTTACACTGGAGTCATATCCTGTCGATTGTCTGGCTGTGTTTCAACAAATTAAAAATGAATGTGTCATGTTTATCTAAAGCTCAGAGGCTTTGTGCCGAATTTGTGGAAAAACTTGGATGTATTGTCTCGCAAACAGTAGAAGCTTTTGTTTGCTTACATGCGAAGTCTATTCAACGCCCTTCAGGGACGGGATTTGCTAACCTCTGCTGACACAGATGGACACACGGTGGATGGACAAAAGGGGACAGCTTGTCCTGGAGATGCAAATTAGTGATGACCTGGTCAATCACGGACCAAGATTGAGCCACATGGTCTAGTTTAAACAAATGACAGATGCTTTCTGAAATAAAGATCCAGGTTTGTTCCTGTTTGAATGTCTTGGGTTCAGTATCAAGAGCATTTGTGGAAGAAACAACCCAATCTCATGAGAAAACATATGTATTTTACAAAAATAAAACAAAACATGATTTTTAGGGAAAAAAAGTAAGTGTGAGGGTTTACCCATAAACCTAAACATCAGTGGGCATAAGCAGATTGTACAAAAACATACGAATTAGCCAGCAATTTAGCAAAATAGTCATGAATTGCCATGAGATTGTGTCAGACAAAATAACATGTTTCAACATGTTCTGCAGTTTGTAAAGAAATAGCACTAGAACTACTTTTTTAGGTGGATGAACACTTCCTGAGTGGAGTTTCCTCTATAAACAGTCCATTTGCGGTAACGCACCGTAAAATTTGGGTTTACCAACTGTATGTGTTCATGACAGCAGATTTAAATTTAAAGGTGCCCTAGAACGTTCTTTCACAATATGTAATTTATGTCTAAGGTGTCCCCTGGATGTATCTGTGAAGTTTCAGCTCAAAATACCCCATGGATTTTTTTTAATAAATTTTTTTAACTGCCTATTTTGGGGCATCATTAACTATGCGCCGATTCAGGCTGCGGCCCCTTTAAATCTCTCGCTCCCTGCCCCCCGAGCTCTCGACTATAGTACAGTGCATAAACAAAGTTCACACAGCTAATATAACCCTCAAATGGATCTTTACAAGATGTTCGTCATGCATGCTGCATGCATGCTTCGGATCACATGAGTACAGTGTTTATTTGGATGTTTACATTTGATTCTGAATGAGTTTGATAGTGCTCAGTGGCTAACAGGCTAACATTACACACTGTTGGGGAGATTTATAAAGAATGAAGTTGTGTTTATGAATTATACAGACTGCAAGTGTTTAAAAATGAAATAGCGACGGCTCTTGTCTCCGCGAATACAGTAATAAACGATGGTAACTTTAACCACATTTAACAGTACATTAGCAACATGCTAACGAAACATTTAGAAAGACAATTTACAAATATCACTAAAAATATAATGTAATCATGGATCGTGTCAGTTATTATCGCTCCATCTGCCATTTTTCGCTATTGTTTTTGCCTGCTTACCTAGTCTGATGATTTGGCTGTGCTGCTCCAGACATTAATACTGGCTGCCCTTGCCTAATGCCTCAATCATGGGCTGGCATATGCAAATATTGGGGGCGTACATATTAATGATCCGGACTGTTACGTAACAGTCGGTGTTATGTTGAGATTCGCCTGTTCTTCGGAGGTCTTTTAAACAAATCAGATTTACACAATAAGGAGGAAACAATGGAGTTTGAAACTCAACGTATGTCTTTTCCATGTACTGAACTCTTATTATTCAACTATGCCGAGGTAAATTCAATTTTTGATTCTAGGGCACCTTTAACTTTTCACATAAGAAGGTTAGTATGTGGTTCTATCACACCTTATTTAAATGGAGTAATGAGAGCTTTTTTGAAACTTTGAATCAATTGAATCAAATGATTCACTGTTTCAAAGTGCTTGAAACTCGGCACAGTGAGGACGTCTGCTGGTTAAAGATAACTAAATGCAATGAGAGGGCAGGAAAATGTGTTCAACAATGTTCTATAAAACATCTGAAAATATAAATTGTCTGTACAATGTCTTTTGTTTATTTACAGATATTTTGCAAAGCTTCGAAACTTTAATGCAACAAAGCTTTGTTTGCTGAAATTGATTTGGTCAGTGTAATAAGTGAACCAAAGCACCGATTTGAATGAATGAATGAATGAATGAATTAATGTTTCGTTGTGAAGTAGTGTTTTGTGTGCGCCCATTGCTCATCTCAGTATAAGGGCAAAGACTCTACTCTCAAAAATGCTACTGATTTACCAAAAATGTGTATTTATGTAATTATAAAAAAAAAAACAAACAAAAAAAAACACACACACATTGAATATATATAAAAAATAATTTGGTTACACTTTATTTTAAGGTGACATACTTACATTTTACGTATACAAGTAAGTTCTGAGTAATTTTAAATAACCACATGTACTTACAATAGTGTTACGGTTAGGGTTAGGGTTTGGTTTAGGGTTAGTTAATTATGCATAATTTACTGTTATTACTATAGTAAGAACATGTAGTAGCATGTAACTACATCACCTTAAAATAAAGCATTACCAATAGTTTTGGTTAAAAAAAAAAAAGGATTTTATTTATTATACAGTAGAAATCATGATGAAGTGTATGTTAGAAAGATAACAAATGCTGTTTTTTCAAAAAAAAAATTTCTCAAATTTGCAGTTTTATTACTGTCACTAAATAATAAAAATGTATTTAATGCAGTTATTTTTTTATACATAAGTTATAAGTTAATACATCAGGCAGGGCTTAGATTAAGCCAGGGTTAGGTCTTAGTTCAATTAGGACATTAAAGTAGCTTTTATGAACATGTCTTAGAAGAAGAAGGGGAAAAAAACAAAAAAACAAAAAAACATTACTGGTGTGCATCTTGAGACAAAACGTGGCACTGGCATATTTTGAGATATATCAGTGCAAGTTTATTTCATTTAAAACAGCTCAAACCTGCATTTTAGTCTGAGACTAGCTTAAGCCTTGTCTGTGAAACTGAGGGAAAATGTCTTTGGGACAAAAATGGCATTCGGTGGAATGGCTCATACTTGAAATGGACTTTGACAGGGACGGAATTGACTAAGAATGAATTGTATTCACTAAGTGGCACTTATATGTGCACATGCATTCTGATTTGTTAGCACTCGATCCACTAAGAAATTGTGCAAATCTGGTAATGGCGTAAGAACCGGCATTGACAAGTACATGAAACAGTGCTACTCGCCAGTTGGTGTGTATTTCAACGCACAGTATTATGCCTTGCTCCCTTGTAGGCTACACTAATCGCATTATGTGTGATTATTGTTTGTTTTCACAAACTGATAGACGAATCGCCATTATTTTCTGTGGTACCTAATGTCACAGATGCTGTCAGTAGAGCTTAACTTGTATTGAACCTGGAAGATCCATTTAATATCATGCCCACAGACAGGCATGTTTCTGTCTTTTCAGAGGATCATTGGGGAAAAGGGTATTATTGCTCATCTTGCAATCACTGTTATGTAAGAATGTTAAGTTAAATAGCAACTAAATGTCTCTTGTTACTTATTAGAACAGATATTTATATATTATTTAACCACATCACATTTTCTACTTTGTTTTACTTCAATTTCATACGATGATGAATTTGATGAAAAGTACAAAATTCAGAACAAACACATCAATTTGAGAACAATGGTTCACTTGCACCATCTTGTAATAATCCAGTAATTCAAATATGTATTGTCTTGATTGTTTGTTAATTTACTTATTTTCAGACTATTTTTTTTTTTAAATACCCCCCACTTGCTCTGGCCTTGTGGCGGGTACATATTTGCTGACTGTACCGGTTAACTTTAATGCATGTCTTGGAGCTGTTGTGCGCAGCTCTCTGAGGCTTAACTCTCGGTAAATAGCTGAACCCGAAAAACAGAAGCCCGTGTAATGTGCTTTTCCCACCAAATTATACGGGGTGGAAGTGTTTCCAGCCTCCAGACATAATGAAGAATATATCAGGACATGTTTCAGAGCTGACACATTCTGCTCAAAAGGGACATGGTTGTCTGTCTCACAACGCCCTCTTCTGGCAAGTAAGCACAGGAATGCTATACTGCAATATGCTCTGATCATAGGATAATTGAGTTGTTCAATGATTTAAAGCAGGGGTTTTCAAACCATTCCTGGAGCTTTCACCAGCACTGCATTTTGGATGTCTACTTTATAGCTGAATTAACTCAGATTTGTACTCGATGACCTGAGATGCATGTGTCCAGGAACAGCTTAAAAACCTCAGATTTAAAGAAAAGTGTTTTATCAGAGGCTAAAACAAGGGTATATGGATGAGGATATACACTAATATTGTGAAATGTTTGTACAATTTGAAATAACAGCTGAATTTTCAGCATCATTACTCCAGTCTTCAGTGTCACATGATCCTTCAGAAATCATTCTAATATGCTGATTTGTTGCTCAATAAACATTCCTTATTATTATCAATGATGAAAACAGTTGTGCTGCTTCATATGTTTGTGGAAACCATGATTTATTATTAATATTAACATTAATATTCATTATTATTATAGACCAGGCTAGTTGTCATATGGGGAGGTTGTTACAATTATCAGTTATTTTGAATTTTTTTTCCCAGACTTAAAAAAAATAAATAAATAAATAAATAAATAAATATATATATATATATATATATATATATATATATATATATATATATATATATATATATATATATATATATATGATTATGTATATATATGTTATCATTGCATGCATATAATTTGGTATTTTGGTATTTTTAATTTGTACTTTTCATATATCAAATCAGTCAGAAGTGTGTGCCAACAGTCTGTGTGCAACGACTGTAATTTTATTTACAAACCCGATTCCAAAAAAGTTGGGACACTGTACAAATTGTGAAAAAAAGAAATGCAATAATTTACAAATCTCATAAACTTATATTTTATTCACAATAAAATACTGATAACATATCAAATGTTGAAAGTGAGACATTTTGAAATGTCATGCCAAATACTGGCTCATTTTGGATTTCATGAGAGCAACACATTCCAAAAAAGTTGGGACAGGTAGCAATAAGAGGCCGGAAAAGTTAAATGTACATATAAGGAACAGCTGGAGGATCAATTTACAACTTATTAGGTCAATTGGCAACATGATTGGGTATAAAAAGAGCCTCTCAGAGTGGCAGTGTCTCTCAGAAGTCAAGATGGGCAGAGGATCACCAATTCCCCCAATGCTGCGGCGAAAAATAGTGGAGCAATATCAGAAAGGAGTTTCTCAGAGAACTACTGCAAAGAGTTTGAAGTTATCATCATCTACAGTGCATAATATCATCCAAAGATTCAGAGAATCTGGAACAATCTCTGTGCGTAAGGGTCAAGGCCGGAAAACCATACTGGATGCCCGTGATCTTCGGGCCCTTAGACGGCACTGCATCACATACAGGAATGCTACTGTAATGGAAATCACAACATGGGCTCAGGAATACTTCCAGAAAACATTGTCGGTGAACACAATCCACCGTGCCATTCGCCGTTGCCGGCTAAAACTCTATAGGTCAAAAAAGAAGCCATATCTAAACATGATCCAGAAGCGCAGGCGTTTTCTCTGGGCCAAGGCTCATTTAAAATGAACTGTGGCAAAGTGGAAAACTGTTCTGTGGTCAGACAAATCAAAATTTGAAGTTCTTTTTGGAAAACTGGGACACCATGTCATCTGAACTAAAGAGGACAAGGACAACCCAAGTTGTTATCAGCGCTCAGTTCAGAAGCCTGCATCTCTGATGGTATGGGGTTGCATGAGTGCCTGTGGCATGGGCAGCTTACACATCTGGAAAGGCACCATCAATGCTGAAAGGTATATCCAAGTTCTAGAACAACATATGCTCCCATCCAGACGTCGTCTCTTTCAGGGAACACCTTGCATTTTCCAGCATGACAATGTCAGACCACATACTGCATCAATTACAACATCATGGCTGCGTAGAAGAAGGATCCGGGTGCTGAAATGGCCAGCCTGCAGTCCAGATCTTTCACCCATAGAAAACATTTGCCGCATCATAAAGAGGAAGATGCGACAAAGAAGACATAAGACAGTTGAGCAACTAGAAGCCTGTATTAGACAAGAATGGGACAACATTCCTATTCCTAAACTTGAGCAACTTGTCTCCTCAGTCCCCAGACGTTTGCAGACTGTTATAAAAAGAAGAGGGGATGCCACACAGTGGTAAACATGGCCTTGTCCCAACTTTTTTGAGATGTGTTGATGCCATGAAATTTAAAATCAACTTATTTTTCCCTTAAAATGATACATTTTCTCAGTTTAAACATTTGATATGCCATCTATGTTGTATTCTGAATAAAATATTGAAATTTGAAACTTCCACATTATTGCATTCTGTTTTTATTCACAATTTGTACAGTGTCCCAACTTTTTTGGAATTGGGTTTGTATTTATATTCATTAAACACATTATGAAATAAAAACAAGTTTTCCTCACATTTCTTCCATTTCCTGCAGCACTACCACTTTTAACTGAACGGACACGGCTTGATCTAGTTTATGGAGTCTGTTCCGCACCAATTCAAGGAGTCTCTGGGGAAATCAGAGTCTGGAACAGACCCCACCGCTTTAGAACAGTGGACATCATCAGGGCCTGTTCCATGATCCGGGCACGAGTGAAATGCTGATGCTTCCCGCACCGTGGCGCCAAGGACAGGTGTCTGCTCTGTTACTGACAAGCTCGGTTAGAGATGAGAGTGACGTGTTACTGAGATTATCTGTGGCTGAGAGTGAGTGCTGATAAGAGACAGGAAGTGCAGAATGCCTTCTGACTTTTCAGGAGTAAAATGAGAATGTCTGAATACCTTTAAATCTGTGTCAGTCAATGGGATCGACTGATGAAAATCTGATATATTTTAGATCAGATGTGACTTTGTTTGTCAGTATCAGGCATTTGCAAACATTGACAGTATTACATTTGTTAAAAGGCCTCCCACAGCTCATTATGAATGTTATTATTAGTATCTATCTATCTATCTATCTATCTATGATTTTCATCAAATATTTCTATTTTATATTTTCAGCTTTAACAAAAACACATAGCAAATTATTATGTTATTATACTATAGCATATTACAGTAACTTTAGTCGCAAAACATTTAGAATGTAACAGAGTTCCCACAAAGCATGTAATGTCACAAGTACTTATTTTATTTTCACTATTTATACTAACAGAATGCTGGTTAGGGCCTAATAAATTTGGGCCTTTGGTGGAAAAAAAAAAAAATATGTTTGGTTGTTCAGAATTCCTTGAAGATGACTCGTTTAACATTTGGAGGAACAATTCACAAAACTGTTCACACATGCATCTGTCACATATCTACCAACATTGAACACATTCCCAAGAGGATGTGAGAAACTATTAACTGTTAACTGAGTTTATTGTTTGGCTGAGATTTCAAGTCTCTTATAAAACCACCAGCATGTTTCTGCGTCCACAAGGGCAACAAAACATTGGATCGCTGCTACTTCATCATTAAGGATGTATGCTGTGCACTTCCTCTGCCTCACTTTGAGAAAGTTTCATGACAAACACTGTTGCTCAGAGACTAACAAAGACTAATGCAGTTTACTGCCAAAGAAAAACAAACAAACTAAACTCAGATGAGATAGAAAGAAAGAAAGAAAGAGATAGATAGATAGATAGATAGATAGATAGATAGATAGATAGATAGATAGATAGATAGATAGATAGATAGGTGGATGGATTAGATAGATAGATAGATAGATAGATAGATAGATAGATAGATAGATAGATAGATAGATAGATAGATAGATAGATAGATAGACAGACAGACAGATGGAAGGAAAGAAAGAAAGAAAGAAAGAAAGAAAGATAGATAGATAGATAGATAGATAGATAGATAGATAGATAGATAGATAGATAGATAGATAGAAGAATGGATGGATGGACAGACAGATGGAAAGAAAGAAAGAAAGATAGATAGATAGATAGATAGATAGATAGATAGATAGATAGATAGATAGATAGATAGATAGATAGATAGATAGATAGATAGAAGAATGGATGGACAGATAGATGGACAGACAGATGGAAAGAAAGAAAGAAAGAAAGAAAGAAAGAAAGAAAGAAAGAAAGAAAGAAAGAAAGAAAAAGATAGATAGATAGATAGATAGATAGATAGATAGATAGATAGATAGATAGATAGATAGATAGATAGATAGATGGACAGATTGATGGACAGACAGATAGATAGATAGATAGATAGATAGATAGATAGATAGATAGATAGATAGATAGAAGAGAAAGAAAGATAGATAGATAGATAGATAGATAGATAGATAGATAGATAGATAGATAGATAGATAGATAGATAGATAGATAGATAGATAGATAGATAGATAGATAGATAGATAGATAGATAGATAGATAGCAATATACATTTCTTCTGGGATGAGTCAGTCACAAATAGGATGTGTGTGTATTTCAGTGAATCTGGTGCCGGGGCTGTAAATTGACAAGGGGCCAAAAACACATCTCCATCTCTCTCTCTCTCTCTCTCTCTCTCTCTCTCTCTCTCTCAAGCTCTGCTAATTCCCCTTCCCATCTCTTTTCTTCCTTGTCCTTTCTTTCTCTCGTCTCCGTTCATGACAGACTCAAGGCCCACTGTAGCAGGTGCACACATCCATTAGCAATTACCTTTATCCCTTGCTCTGTGACTTCGGGAGCCTTTCCCTGGATAGCCTTACTAGTGCACAGAATGCTAATGTTGTGGCCCCTGGGCACAGGCCAGAGCTTCCCCTTTCACTCCAAATCCCCCAATACGTGACCAAGCTACTGGAACACGGGCATCAGCCGCAGCGTTTATCCCCCAGCCTAAACGGTCTCAGGTGGGACTTCCAATGAAACAATTACAGCGTTTTATCTCCAGTTTAGTTTTGCTGAAAATGGAGGTCAGAGACAATGTTGACTTGAGGCAGTCTTCAGTGAGGGGAAGGTAATCATTTAATGTTTTGATCTCCAGCAGAAAGCCATCACCTGGAGTGTGTTTGCTGCCATGAGACACAGGGGTTTGACAAAGCTGGTTTTCTAAGCGGTTTGTTTTCTTCTGTTGGAATTTACACTGTAACACAAATATACCAGCAATTAGTTTTGAAAATAGAAACATTTACATTCTGCAAATACTGTGCTCACCACGGATGCATTTGTTCAAAAATACAGGAAAAGTAGTAATATTGTGATTGATATACTATAGCAGTTTTCATCAGCCATTACTCCAGTCTTCAGTGTCACATGATCCTTCAGAAATGATTCTAATATGATGATTTGCTGCTCAGGAAACATTTCTTATTATTATCAATGTTGAAAACAGTCATACTGCTTAATATTTTTGTGGAAACTGTGATACGTTTTTTTCAGGATTCCTTAGAAATAGAAAGAACAACATTTATTTGAAATATAAATATTTTTTAATGTTATAAATGTATTTATTTTCATGTTTTGATCAATTTAATGCACCCTGGCTGAATATCAAACTTTTAATGGTAGACTGCCTATATGTATTTTGTATTTCTGCTATGTACTAGCAGAAGAAAGTTTTAAAAACTGCCATAATTTTATCAAAACATTTATAAAACCTGGCAATATCAAAGTCTGCCTGCATCTTTAAAGGGGTCATATAATGCCACTTTTACAAGATGTAATATAAGTCTCTGATGACCCCAGAGTGTGTATGTGAAGTTTCAGCTCAAAATACCCCACAGATCATTTTTATAGCATGTTAAAAAATTTGTCACTTTTTGAGGGTGAGCGAAAACGCTTTGTTTTTGTGTGTCCCTTTAAATGCAAATGAGCTGCTGCTCCCGGAAGAGGGCGGAGTTTCAAGAGCTTGTGTTAGCAGCGCCGATTACCTCAGACTCACTGAAAATGTCAGAAACTGTTCAGCCTTTTATGTTCAAAACGGAGTCAGACAATGATGGAGAGACTCAAGAAGAAGTGACAACATGTAGAATGCAACAGGACGCTTCTGAACGGTTAGTTGATGAATTTATGTAGCTGATGTGGAGTTAACTATCTTAAAGTCATTGATTAGCATATTCTATTAATATATTATAGTTAATGTTAAAGGGTTAGTTCACCCAAAAATGAAAATTAGCTTATAATTTACTCACGCTCAAGCCATCCTAGGTGTATATGACTATCTTCTTTCAGACAAACACAATCAGAGTTATATTAAAAAATATCCTCACTGTTTTTTGAAGCCCAAAAAAGTGCATCCATCCATAAAAGTAATCCACATGGCTCCAGGGGGTTATTAAAGACCTTCTTAAGCGAAGCAATGGGTTTTTTAAGAAAAAAATATCCATATTTGAAACTTTATAAACTGACAACGGCCATACGTGAGTCTAGTTCCAGCAAAAGAGTGACCTCTGACCTGGCACATGATGTATTGACGAACGCGGAAGTCTAAAACAAGCATTTCGATATAAGAGAAGAGGGGCTTGAGTTTGTTGCCCAGCCCTATTTGTTTGAACCGCAAAAGGCGTCTACTCTCACCTAAGCTTACGCTACTCCTACATACTGCATCCGTTTCCGGGACTTAACTTGCGTACTTCTGTTACCGGAAGCCAGTGATTATAGTTTATAAAGTTTTAAATATGTATATATTTTTTTTTCTCACAAGAACCCATCAGAAGGCCTTTATTAACCCCTTTGGAGCAGTATGGATTAGTTTTATGATGGATGGATGTGCTTTTTTGGACTTAAAAATCTCGGGTACCATTCACTCCCATTATAAAGCTTGGAGGAGCCAGGTTATTTTTTAAATATAACTCCGATTGTGTTTGGCTGAAAGAATATTTTTGATCACCTAGGATGGCTTGAGCATGAGTACAATATGGGATAATTTTCATGTTGGGGTGAATTAACCGTTTAAGTAATATTTTTGTATATTCTGTGCCACAATTATATGTCAATTATTACTGGGGCTTTTTCATTAATTCCACTTCAAATAGGTTCTATTTTAAGATCTAGCAACATTAAAAAAAAAAAAAAAAAAAAAAAAAAGGTTTCTGCATTTAATACATGCAAAATATGGTAATTTGGTCAATACTGTCAACTGTCATCTCTGACAGCTTCGATATCTTTAAGAGATGGATCAGTCAGACAGTTTAATGTTACTTGACTTGTCAGTATTTATAATAAATCTTTGACATGACAGTCCAAATTATGTTAGTATTGGATGGTGTCAGTCCCATCATGTGATCAGTGACAGACAGGATAAATAAAATGATAAAAAGAAAAAAATGATAAATAAAAGAGCTTTTCAATGGCCTTGACCCCCTGGTTCAAGTCCTCAAGAATCAGTGATTAGACTTTTGTCATGACACAACACGACACACACCTTGTAGAACTTGAATCTGTCCTTGTTGGGTGGCAAAGTCCTCTAAAGATAATGAAATCATCTCATTAGAGTAATGAGCGGAATTAGTAACGAGAGTTATTTGCTTGCGCTCTGTTAAAGGCTGAGATTTGTCATCTAATTATCAAATAACACAAGAAAATCATTATGTAAAATATATTTGACAACTCACTTAATGGACCCTGGGTCATGTTGACGATACCGAAGCAAAGAAAACTAAATAAATAAATAATTAGATAAATAAACAGACGTCTTGTCCCCCGTTAAAAAGGACAAACATTGCCATCATCAGATTTGTCGGGAAAATAAATAGACACATTGAAGAAACATCATTAAGTCATACTCTGTGACTTTGTTAAACTTTGGATTAATTTATGACAGAGAACAAACACAGATCTCGCATGAATAATGGAATAAGTTGCTAATTAACTCAAATTGCTTAATAGAAGCTTGTCGAACTCGTCCTTTTGTACTGACTTTCCCTTTTACCTTGAGTATCATGGGTATTGCTTGACTCTCCATTGTGCTTTGGGCAAGAAAATGTGGAGAAATAATTATAAGACAATACCCAAGGGAAGGTCGTGTGACAAACAGTCAGACGGCAGCGCGCGTGTAGGTGGAAGAAGAAGCGCACACGGGCCTATGGACAAATAAACGTCCTGTGTGATGAATTCCTCACAGAGCACATTTATTTGTCCATTGGGCCGTGTGTGCGACAAACTCAACCTTATAGGTACACCTTGCAAGTAACAGTTTGGACCCCCTTTTGCCTTCAAAACTGCCTTAAAGGGTTAGTTCACCCAAAAATGAAAATTCTGTCAATTATTACTCACCCTCATGCCGCTCCACACCCGTAAGACCTTCGTTAATCTACAGAACACAAATTAAGATATTTTAGTTGAAATCCGATGGCTCCGTGAGGCCTCCATAAGGGAGCAAATACACTGATTCATTTATGCTCCGATGCTTCCTGAAGCAGTGTTTTGAAATCGGCCATCACTAAATAAGTCATTATTTTGTTTTTTTGGCTCTCCAAAAATATTCTCGTCGCTTTATAATATTAAGATTGAACCACTGTACTCACATGAACTGATTTAAATATGTTTTTAGTACCTTTATGGATCTTGAGAGAGGAAATGTCATTGCTCCCTATGGAGGCCTCACGGAGCCATCGGATTTCAACTAAAATATCTTAATTTGTGTTCTGAAGATTAACGAAGCTCTTACGGGTGTGGAACGGCATGAGGGTGAGTAATAAATGACAGAATTTTCATTTTTGGGTGAACTAACCCTTTAATTTTTTATGGCATAAGTTTATTGAAATGTGCTACTAGTATACTTCTTTTAAGCTAAAAATAAGAAAGTACATTTTCAGTCTACTTTTTATATACTTTTCAGAAATATACTTTATGTACTTCTCAGAAACATAACTTAAATATACTTGACTTATACTGACAGAAAAGTCTAAGTATATTTGGCCTATACTTTGACTCAATCTTATGATCAAGATATGCTTAAAAGTATTATGAAGTGTTCGAAGTATACTTGGCTTGTATTTGTTTAATCTTTTGATGGATTAGCCTATTACATATAATTTTTTTCACATAGTTTTACAAACAGTCTTATAAACTTAAATTGTTTGAAAGTACTGATTTTTAAAGAAAACAGATATGTTCCTATTTTCTGAGTATCTGAATTCTTATGTAGGCTAGTCTACTGGTAGTTGCAAAGGATCAATGAATGAAATGAAGTAATGAGTCCACTGGTATGCACATAGGAATTTACTTAAAATCTACTTTACTCTTTCCCCACCATTGACCGAATTTTCAGGCTATACAGTTGGGGGCTCTATTAAACATCTTCTGAGAGAGTACAGAATCTCCGGATCAAAACATAGGGGAAGAAGAAGCTGAAAACGTGATAGAAGATTGCTCACACAAATGTAAACATTAAACACCATATAAATCAAAACTGCCTAACGTTACTGAATGAAATGTCAAACCAGGACGAGCTACAGGACTGTAAATCTTTGGGGGTGTTGATGGACTTGATCTACTCCATCTATTTTGATCATCGCTCTGAATCACATCGGGATTAAGTCTAACAAAAAATGCCATTTTCTCAGCTTTTTTTTTTTTTTTTTTTTTTTTAATTTAGCCTTTTTTAATGAAACTTATCCACATTCAAGTGTTGATAAAAGGATGCATGCAGGGAGAATAAAATGTTTTTAAAATTAAATTTCAAGTATTAAAAAAAATATACTTAAAGAGGAACATAGTAGTATACATCAAGTGCAAAAATAATGTAAACTGTAAGTATTATGTTATGTTCACTTAAAGAAAACGTACAAGTATACTTGCAGTATAAAACTGCTACTCTTTACTAGAGTGTACTTTCATAAAAAATGTACTAGTAATAGTAAACTACTTGTATACTTATAAGTTCACTTGTAGTACAGATGAAGTACAAGTGAGAAATACTTAAAGTTTACTATTGTTACACTTGAATGTATACTTTTTATATACTAAATTTGGCTCAGTTTAGTCCCAAGGAGTATAGAAATTGTACACTTACAAGTTTACTACTAGTACATTTACATTAGTATACTTGCTACATAAAGTATACTTAAAAATATACTTGAACATTACTTAAGTATACTTCATAAAATGAACTTAAAGTATACTTAATTGTTTTAAGGATTCAACAAGGTGCTGGAAACATTCCTCAGAGATTTTGGTCCATACTGACATGATAGCATCACACAGTTGCTGCAAATTTGTCAGCTGCACATCCATTATGCGAATCTCCCGTTCCACCACATCCCAAAGCTGCTCTATTGGATTGAGATCTGGAGACTGTGGAGGCCATTTGAGAATAGTGAATTCATTGCAATGTTGGAAAAAACAGTTTGAAATGACTTGAGCTTTGTGACATGCGTTGCATCTGAAATCAGCAAGGCATTTTCATCCACAGAACAGATGCACCATTCTCTATAAACCCTAGAGATAGCTGTGCATGAAAATCCCAGTAGATCAGCAGCACCAACAACCATCCCACGTTCAAAGTCATTTAAATCAACCCCATTCTGATGCTCGGTATGAACTTCAGCAGGTCATCTTGACCATCTATACATGCCTAAATGCTGCCATGTGATTGGCTGATTCGATATTTGCATTAACAAGCAGTTGAATGGTTGTACCTAATAAAGTGGCTGGGGTGTGTATGACAGTAAATGCAGCTAGAATCTGATTGTATTTCCACTGCCAAATAGCCATGATAATTAAATATAAGCCTCATTAACATCTAACAGACTAGATCAGAATGTTAAGTGTTTGCTCATATAAATAAAAAGTAATATTAATGCTGAATGTGTGTCTTTATAACTCCTGTTTCTGTGCAGCACCCTCTATAAACACCAGGGGGCACTGGTGTAGTTTAGAAAAGAACAATCTTGCACATTTACACTGAATTCTCTTCCTGTTTGACTTGAAGAGACATTGGCCATTATATTGTTCATTAAAGGTAAGGAAACTCTAGAAGCATTGAATGCTAACGACAATGCTTATTATAATAGTTCTCACAATCACTTGTGTTTTACTTGATGCTGATATAACAACGGTCTTTTTTGTGAAAGCAGGCTGTTGCCTCTTCTTAATATATCCATGATGTGATCTCACATCAAGGCCAAACAGCTTTATGAAGCCGTAGCAGTGAAACTTATTCAGGGTCAATGTGAAGCTTTGACAGCTAAACATAAAATAAACAAACACAGACGACCCACTGGGGAGTCATTCACAGACCAATGTGGTCATCTGCTACTGCTGAGCTCACTGTGTCACTGTGAAAACAATTCAATTGTTAGGTCAGACGACATGCACTCTCTTGATTTAGACTAATAACTAGTTAAATGTTCAGTATTAGCTCATCCATCATTTGCCTTTTTGATACTTTGCTGCAGTACATCTCTAGGCAGGACAGTCACTAAAATGCACAGGGTCAGACAAAAATAGCTTAACAAAAAATGTTTGGCTGGTTAAATCAAGTAAAAAAAAAAAAAAAAGCTGCAGTTTACCACTTTTTACACTGCTCCTTGGTTCTTGAAAGAACATGTTTAAAAAACATGTTACCACCACCACCACGATACTTTCTTGTAAGGCTATTTGTGAAAGTCACGATTTTTATATGCTATAAATATACATGCTTGAAGATCAGAGAGCATGACATGAAAAGTACATAAAGCAGAGATTTGTCCACAATATTTTCCTTTTTCTTTATTCTCTTTATTCTCTGAAGCTGGCAACCCATTAACATTGTCTAACAAGCACCAGCTACATTTTTTCTGTGAAAGTGTTTAATATTTCTTTTGCTGCACAAGATATAGTTTATGATATGGTTGCGGTTTGAGCTAGGATTAGGTGCATGATAAAAGAAAAAAAGAAAATAAAAGCAGTGTTCGTCAGTTTATGTAGATCAGTAAGATGACTTATTTTGTTCTGTCCAGATTTATTAATTAATTCAAAAATACAGTGTAAATGCCACTAATTCATACAGAAACTTAAAAACACCTCTTCTATGATAAACATGTTTTTGGTTCCTGAATTAAAATAATTTTTAATATTTTTCTTGGGCATAAAGTCAAATGTGCCTGAGTGCTAAAAGTGTTGTGTGATAAAATATAGAATATGTCTATTATAGAAGAGGTGTATTAAAGTTGCTGTATATGTATTAGTGCACTGTAAAACCGAACAGTGAAATTAATTAAATGAAATGAGTTTATTTCACTCAAATAATAATGAAAGTTTATTGTACTTAATAGAAAAAAAAAAAAAAAAGTTTCATTGTAGTAAGCTGAACTTAATATGATTGAGTTGAGTTGAAGCAGATTTCTAATTCCGAGCATGCTTTGAGTCAGACTGTATAAATAAATGTTGAAATTAAAGGGATAGTTCACCCAAAAATGAACATTCTGTCTTCATTTACTCACCCTCAAGTTCTTCCAAACCTGTATAAATTTCTTTGTTCTGCTGTACACAAAGAAGATATTTGGAAGAATGTTTGTAACCAAGCAGATCTCAACCCCCATTGACTACCATAGTATTTTTATATATTTTTTCCCTACTATGGTAGAGATCTGGGGTGCATTTCCCAAAGCAAACTATGGTCGCAAGTTCCGTCTTTACCAGTTCAATGGGACTTACGACCATAGTTGGCTAACAATGCTTTCGGGAAACGCACCCCTGCTTGGGGTATATCTTTCTTTGTGTACAGCAGTACAAAGAAATGTATAGAGGTTTGGACCAACTTGAGGGTGAGTAAATTTTGGGTGAAGTGTTATTTTGTGTGTTTTTGCACAAGATTAAAGGATTAGTTCACTTTCAAATGAAAATTAGCCCAAGCTTTACTCACCCTCAAGCCATCCTAGGTCTATGTGACTTTCTTCTTTCTGATGAACATAATTGGAGAAATATTAATAAAAATCCTGACGCATCCGAGCTTTATAATGGCAGTGAACGGGACCAGTGAGTATGAGCTGAAGAAGTGGATAGAAGCACTTTCTTCAGCTCATGACCCCTGTTCACTGCCATTATAAAGCTCGAATGCATCAGGATATTTATTAATATTTCTCCAATTATGTTCATCAGAAAGAAGAAAGTCACATAGACCCAGGACGATTATGTTCATCAGAAAGAAAAAAGTCATATACACCCACAGGTGATGGTCATATAATTAGAATATCGTGAAAAAGTTCTTTTTTTTTTATTGTAAATTATTTTAAAAAATGAAACTTTCATTTATACTAGATTCCCTACATGTAAAGTAAAACATTTCAAAAGTTTATTTTTTTTTAAATTTGTTGATTAGAGCGTACAGCTCATGAAAGTCCAAAATCCAGTATCTCAAAATATTAGAATATTTATATTTGAGTTTCATTAAATGACCATCCCTACAGTATAAATTCCGGGTATCTCTTGTTCTTTGACACCACACTAATGGGGAAGACTGCTGACTTGGCAATGGTCCAGGAGACAATCATTGACACCCTCCACAAAGAGAGTAAGTCACAGATGGTCATTACTGAATGTGGTGGCTGTTTACAGAGTTATGTATCAAAGCATATTAAATGCAAAGTTGACTAGAAGGAAGAAATTGGGTAGGCAAAGGTGCACAAGCAACAGGGATGACCGCAAGCTTGAGAATACTGTCAAGTAAAGCCGATTCAAACACTTGGGAGAGCTTCACAATGAGTCGAATGAAGCCAAATGAAGTCAGCGCATCAAGAGTCACCACACTCAGACATCTTCAGGAAAAGGACTACCAAACCACTTCTGAAACAGAAACAACGTCAGAAGCATCTTACCTGGGCTAAGGAGAAAAAGAACTGGACAGTGAACAGTGGTCGAAAGTCCTCTTTTCAGACAAAAGTAAATTTTGCAGTTCATAATGAAATCATGGTCCCAGACTCTGAAGGAAGACTGGAGAGGCACAGAATCAAAGCTGCTTGAAGTCTAGTGGGAAGTTTCTGAAGTCAGTAATGATTTGGGGGGCCGTGACATCTGCTGGTGTTGGTCCATTGTGTTTTATCAAGTGCAAAGTCAATGCAGCCATCTTCCAGGAGATTTTGGAGCACTTTATGCTTCCATCTGCTGACAAGCTTTATGGAGATGCTGATTTCCTTTTCCAGCAGGACTTTAGCACCTGCCCACAGTGCAAAAACCACTTCCAAGTGGTTTGCTGACCATGATATTACTGTGTTTTATTGGCCAGCCAACATGCCTGACCCCTGAATCTATGGGATATTTTCAAGAGAAAGATGAGAAACAGTCGATCCAACAATATACAGATGATCTGAAGGCTCAATAGTGCCTCAGCAGTGCCACAGGCTGATCACTTCCATGCCACACTTCAACAATGCTGTAATTTGTGCTAGGAGCAAGTCATTTGCTGTAATATGTGCTGCCGACCAAGTATTGAGTGCACAAATGAACATACTTTAAAGAACTTGAACTTTTCTGTTTTGAAAATCCATTTTTTGATTGATCTTAGGAAATATTCTAATATTTTGAGATACTGAATTTTGGACCTTAATGAGCTGTACGCTCTAATCATCAACATTTAAAAAAAACAAAAAACAAAAAAACAACTTTTGAAATGTTTTACTTTACATGTAGGGAATCTAGAATATATGAAAGTTTCATTTTTAAAAATAATTTACAATAAAAAATGAACTTTTTCACGATATTCTAATTATATGACCAGCACCTGTATATGGCTTGAGGGTGAGTAAAGCTTGGGTGTTTAATGTTGTGTTATGTTAGGATTTGCAGGGGGTTCTGTTATGTTAGGTATGTTAGATGCTGATAACTCAAAAGTTTAAAAAATATTACGTTCGTTCCTGGAACTTGGCACATTTTCATCTAGGCTTTTAAATGATTTTTCCTTTTCTTCATCTCAGACATCTTTATTTGTCATTGACTCATCTGTCACAGCGATACATTCATGCTTTTGATTGCTGACAATCCCCATATGTAAGCTCTTGTATCTATCAAATTGTGTACAGCTTCACCAGTTCTTACTGATTGACTAGTGATTAAATCAAGACTAATAAGTTTGTTTTTCAAATTAAAAAGGCTGAATCAAAAACAGCTATCTGTGTTGCAAAACATACATTAATCATTCAGTTCAACCCACTCGGACCTACAGAACAACCAAAAGATCAAACTTTGCTATGTAAGGCTTTTTATTTATTTCCATCACCTGTTCGATTGGTTTTGAAAGACTACAAATGTCTTGCATTGAGATGCAAGCGGAGATACCGTCAAACACACAGACATGCCAATTGACTAGGTGTCCTGGTGTCAAAGATTGTTACAAGGAAGAAATTGGTTTGCCCAACCCCTTTTCTTACAGGGATGTATCTGTCATCAAATAATCTATGCACAGTGTTGGTGTTGCACACCCTTCCTTGACACTGGGCAGGTCAATAGACGATAAACACAGTGTCCACCATGTCTAAATTGACGCTATCCTGTCGTCTACAAAGAGATTGTTTGATCATAGTTTTTTTTGGACCATCATTATATGACTCACTGAGACAAAAATACAGTCTTTGCACTGAATACAAAAGTACAAGACCCCTAAATGTGAAGCTGATTTATAAAGTACACTGCAAATGTGCACAGGAAATCGGTTATATGGAAATCCATTAACCAACAATGTTCAACATAAGTGTAGTTTTGTGGTTTGAGTGGAAAACAAGCTGGTTTTGGCCTCCATTAAAAATTATTTTTATACTTTCCCATGAAATTATGAAAACCATGGATACTAATTATGTATATTCCTATCTGCACCTCACAGTTACAGGAATAAACATGTAGTGATGTGTTGTTTAATGGTTTGTATATTGAGTCCATGTGAGCTGTGACTAATTATTTTTCCTGTTGATGCACTTGGATCAGAACAAATTATTTTTAAATAATTAATATTCAGAACACTGCCTTTACTACCTTTATTTATTTGTAAGTTTATTGAAGCATATTTGAATGGATAACCCAGTGTTCTGACCACTATTTTCATGAGTCACTGACTGAAATACTCATAACGAAGTGATAGTGCTTGAGATGAATCAATGTAGGAAACTGCAGATGCATTCCATGAGCCAATTTAGGTACATGGAATTGCTTCATTCCCATTGGTGGAGAGATACACTTGAGCAAACTGAAAGTTTAGGTCAAAGTGCACTGTTTGGGCTCAACTGCTGAGGTTATGTGAATTTTTCCAAATATGAGGTTGTCACAAACTTTATATTTGCTAGAGGGATGCTACAGGAATTCCTGTAAAATCACTAAAGTTTATTATGGTCAACAAGAGATTTTTCAAATCAAATTCAATTACTTTTATTTCAATGTAAGCAAAGACATTTTATTTCCATGCCAAAATAAATAAATTATTATTATTATTATTATTTTAAAATGTTATGTTTGTTGCCGTTGTTTCAACACAGTTATGCTATTTATGAGGATCCACACCCATCCATCATAAACATATTCCACACGGCTCCGGGGGGTTAATATAGGCCTTCTGGAGTGAAGCGATGCGTTTGTGGAAAAAAAAAGTTATGAAGTAAAATATCTAGCTTCCGCCAGATTGCCTTCCGTATTCTACTTATCAAAAAAGTGCAAAACTCTCGCAGTTCAAAATGCTTATGCTATGTCCTAGGCCTTCCCTATTCAACTTACGGAAATCGCGTAACTGTTGCGATGCCAAGTGGAATATGTTTATGATGGATGGATGTGAATGGAGGCACTTTCTTCAGCTCATAATCGTTGATCCCCACTCACTGCCATTATAAAGGTAGTATGTGTAAGGATATTTATTAATATTTCTCAGATTGTGTTCATCAGAAAGAACAAAGTCATATACACCTAGGATGGCTTGAGGGTGAGCAAAGCTTGGGCTAATTTAAATTTGAAAGTAAATTAATCTTTTAACTACTTTTTAACCTTGCCTCTAGTTGAACTTCACATTTTAAGTAGCTTGTAGTTTGACAGGCTATAGTTTCAAAGTAGATTTCCCAACATTTGTTAAACCAAACTATTCCACCAGTTTCCAAGACCATGTATTGTGGACACAAGCAGCTTATAGGGGTTAACATCTCTCATCAGGGGACTTAAACATGCATCTCACACAATACCGAACACTGGCTTCTTTGTGAGCGAGTGAGAGAGAGACGGAGGCAGACAGAGAGAACATTATAATGCATGAGAAGAAATCCTGTTGCACTTGAAACCTGGCATCATCAGTCTCCCAGGGTCTCATAACAGTGGCACAAACCTAATTCTTTCTGAATCTAAATCTTTGTCTTTGCCTTTGTTTTTTTTTTGTCTTTAGCTAAAACACTGCAAGTAGATGTATGCTAGCTGGCAGACATTTCTCCACTTTGCTTAACTGCCCTCATAAAATTAACAGCAGTGATAAAACACATACTGGGAGAGTATGTTTCTGATGATACCTGCAGGCCCTAGGTCGTTTGTGTTAGAAATTATACACTAAAATATTATTGAGAGATATGCTTGAGTCCCACCAGCTTCTTACTGGCCAACATATGTAGTACAAATACTGATTATAATGAGTCAGATATAATGAGTGTTTGGTTTCTCACTTAGAATATTTTCAAAGAATATTGTGACAAGATTAAAGTACCATAATATTGGCCACTATATAGTAGGCAAAAGTGATTACCGGAGGGGTTGTTTGTTTTTAGCATACAAGTTAGATTAAATAATCATCAAAAATAAATAAATAAATAAATAAATAAAAATAATAATAATAATAATAATAATAATAATAATAATAATAATATATTAATATAACAATATACAGCTCTGGAAAAAATTAAGAACCACTTAACATTGATTTCTGAACTTGGAGTGGTCTCTTAATTTTTTCCAGAGCTGTATATTTGTATTTTTATACAACAGTTCTTTCTGGTTCTTGAATCTGATTGGCTGAGAGCTGTGCAAAATATTCCCCCCAGTATCAGTACTCTGTTTGCGGTGACTGTCATGGCGGTCGAGCAAATCCACCACATTTTAAAAAAATACTGTTGTTGTGTCACAAAATGTAGTTTTAAGAGTTCTTTAGGTGAGAATGTATTATTTAGACCTCAAATATGTGACTCCTATATAAACATAGTGCCTATTTTACAATTTGTTTAGACACTTTTGGAGATGCGAGCTCCAGGCTGTCAGCGGCCATTCAGTGCTCATGTACCCGCAGAGAACAGCTTCATCTCTGGTTAAACATGAGATATAATTTGTTTTGGGTATATCAAACGGGCAATCTTTAGTCTTATTAATCTATTACTTGTTCCAGAGCAAAATGATTTGGGTTAAGTGGAAAATTAAGTTTCATAACTTTATATTTAGGCTATATTTAACTTAAATCCTGTACTAGAGCGCTGCTTTTGTAGTTTTGACTGAATTGTTTGCTTGTGTTTATTTCCTATTGTCTTTTATAATGGATAGTGTTGTTCATTTATATATTGCTGTTCAAATATTGTTATATAAATATATGCCGTATTTGGTATTGAGAAAGGGTCCGTCATTCGTGATATGGACTTCAGTGAAAGTGACATTATTACGCCATTAGATGGTGGCAAAGAGTGAGTCAGAACAAGGAAGTTGTTTAGCGCTGTGGGAAATCCCCTTAAAGGTCCCGTTCTTCGTGATCCCATGTTTCAAACTTTAGTTAGTGTGTAATGTTGTTGTTAGAGTATAAATAAAATCTGTAAAATTTTAAAGCTCAAAGTTCAATGCCAAGTGAGATATTTTATTTAACAGAAGTCGCCTACATCGAACGGCCAGTTTGGACTACATCCCTCTACTTCCTTCTTTAATGACGTCACTAAAACAGTTTTTTGACCAACTCCGCCCACAGGAATACACAAGAGTTGCGTTTGTAGAGTGTGTTTGTCGCCATGTCATCGAAACGCTGTTATTTTCATCCTGCAGTCCAATCACCGGGTCTGATTCCAGCTCAAATTGATAGGGTAAAATTAAAGACATGTTTACAATAACACTGAGCACGTGCATCTCCACGTTATGGTAAGAGGCGTGACCTTTCCGGGCAAGGTTCGCTCGTTCGCTAAGCTGCTGTCGAATCACAACACAGGAACCGCTGGCACAATCAGAACTCGTTACGTATTTCTGAAGGAGGGACTTCATAGAACAAGGAAGTCATCAGCCCGTTTTTATGACAGTGGAAACAGCGGTATACAGATAAGTAAATTATGTGAAAAATACTGTTTTTTTTTACACGCGAAACATGAACACATGTTATATTGCACACTATAAACACAATCAAAGCTTCAAAAAAGCGAAAAACGGGACCTTTAACTTTTAAAAGGACAAAGACAAAGATATTGCTTTCCTCAGTGGACATTCAAACAGATTTTTAAATATATATATATAATACTATGGACATCGACCTGAAGAATGAATGCTTTATCAGATGCAGGTAATAGCCTATACTCATTCAGTCAATCTCTCTCTCATAATACTCTACTCTATATGATGCTATAAGCTTCAATGAAGCGACTCAACGTTCCTTCGTTACTAGTTCTAAAGTGACGTTTTAGATTTCATAACGGAGGCTTGGGCTCAACTGTTAAACTGTCAACTTGAGATTTGAAGTAGTTCTGCACAAAAGAGGGTTTTAAAGACATTCCGTTGTTGTTTCTTCTTTCTTAATAATCTAAACAAACAGTAAAATAAACCAGCATTTTCTATATTTCTTTAGATTTTTACACTAATTCCTACGACTAATTGTGGCATGATTTCCGTCACACTCAACAATTTTGCTCCTAATAAAGTTTCTTCAAAAGTTCAAAAGTATCAAGTAGGGCTGTTCAACGATAATCGTGATTATCGTGTACAAAATAAGAGTCTGTGTTTAAGTAATATATGTGTGTTTCTTTTGTGTATACTTATTGTGTATATATAAATACACACATACATGTGTATATATTTAAGAAAAATATCTTATATTTCTATAAAAATATGTACATTTATAATTTAAATATCTAAAAAAAATAAATATATTTGTATACTTATGCATACATGCATATATTACTTAAATATATACATGTATGTGTGTGTATTTATATATACATAATAATTGTACACAAAACAAACACACATATATTACGTAAACACAGACTCTTATTTTGTACACGAACAACCCTAGTATCAAGGAGATAGTGTCACTCATGCTTACCATTAATTGAGACATGATGTGTGAAGAAAACAAAGATTATCAAACATAAAATGCTTTCAATGAAATGAAAAGAAAAAAGAATATGTTATTTTATTCTAAAAATATTTAAAATGCCATTTCTCTTGAGCAATGTGTGATGATTTCTGTAACCTTCAGGTATTTTAAGAGGAACTGAAACATCTTTGTCTACTGCACTTACACATTTGTAGAGACAGAAAGGTTTGTTTTTAGGTAGAGATGTAATTTTTAGGCAGCAAGGCATACTAAAAGATTAAAACAAATGTCCTGTCTAAGTAATGATTACACCTCTGTCTTTTATTACTGGACAAAGTGTCAGACAACTTGATGTGTTTTCCAGGTTCCACCGTGAAGAATATTAATGTTGGGCGAATGATTGTTTGCCAATGACAAATTGTTATAAATGGCTAAAATAAAAAAAGGTGTAAATGAATAAATAATAAGCAAAACAAATAAGACCACAAAATATGCTGCAGACCAATAAAATTAAGTTAATTATTTAAACATCTACATATTGTCACAAATATTGGCTGCAATAATTGCACAACACTGGTATAAACAAAAACAGTCTTTAATCAATAAATCCAACAAGGAACACATAGAAGGTCATGAGAATTCGCTTAGAACACAACCACCGGCTCCGGACACTTCAACAAGGGTTTATAGAGATGGGATGAATCCGAAATCGCCCCCTATACCCTCAAATAGGGCATTATTTTACAGGACAGGCATTTGTAGTGGTGTCCGAAACCATAGTGGACGTTTTCGAGTGCACTCATTGTATCCCACATTGCACCACAACAATGAGCGTACAACCAGTGTACACTCAACAGCTGTATGAATTCACTCACTCGTTTTCATTCACTCCTTCAACTGAACTGTATTAGTGGACTAATGTAGGGAATAGTGATTGAGGGTTTAGGGGGTGATTTTGGATTCAACCAGGCTTTAATCAACAGAACATGAAACAGATGCATAATTTAATCAGTAACCACAGAAACTAACTAACTAAACAAAAAGAAACTGAATGTAACTAAACATAAGCCTGACACATATGTAAGATTGTTAAGATATGCCACAATTATAACGTGATCTTCTGAATTAATTCAGTGAACATGTAGCTTTTTTCATGTATTGATTAGAGGCACTTAGGGAAACATGTTAGAGACACAATGATGCCAAAGAAAACACAAACTCAGCCACAGTGTCCACAGTTTCAATCTGTTTAAAACAATGAACACAGTATCATGTGCATTTTTCTCCTGATCTTCATCACATTACATGGACTCGAGAGGTTGAAGTCCCATTATCATTAAATGTGTGATTTCAAGAGAATCCTTTAGACGATTAACACTCTCAAGCAGCAGAACATTCATTATTAATTTTTTCTTCCCCCCAGACAGTGGATATTTGGAGTTCTTGAGAATGCTATGACTGGGTCATTGATTTCATACTGTTTTCCCCCCTTTCTTTCTTTATTTTTTTCTTTAAATTTCAGAACAGTGAAAACAAAGAATAGTATATGCACATTTATGCAACAGTTCTATCTGGTTCTCAAATCTGATTGGCTGAGAGATCTTTTCAGTCATGCAATATTCTACCAATATCACCACGGGAACCGTTTCACCGTTTGAATCACTCCACTGTCAGCATTCTCACAGCAAGTGACATGGCAGACAAGCAAACCCACCATATTTTTTATTGATACTGTTATTTTGTAACAGAATGTAGTTTTAAGAGGTTTTTTTTTTTTTTTTTTTTTTTTAAGGTGAGATTATAATTGTTTAGACCTCAGACATGCGATATACAGTATATGTAAATATAGCACCTATTTGAAAATTTGTTTAAAAAGCTTTCAGAGATGTGAGCTCCAGGCCGTCAGCGACCGATCAGCGCTCATGTACCCACAGAGAACAGATTCATCTTGGCCAGTCCTTCGGGAATTTGCCACTGGCTCTTATGTAGATAGTGTGCAAACATGAGGTATAATTTGTTTTGGGTATATCAAACGAGCAATCTTTAGTCTTCTTAATCTATTACTTGTTCCGGAGCTAATATATTTGGCGGGTTTTATTAAGTTTCATAATTTTATATTTACATTGAAATTAAATCCTGTACTAACTAGACTGCTGCTTTTATACATTTGACTGAACTGTTTGCTTGTGATTATTTCCTATTTTACTACTTATATTATAATGGCTAATTATTAATTTTTTATATTATTTTAAATATTTTTGTTCAATAAATAATATTTTATATAAATAACATGCCATTTTTTTTTTTTGGTACTGAGAAAGAGTCCATTAGTGATTTCAACTTCATGAGTGAGTCTGTCAGTCGCAAAGACTTTTATATTGAAATGGACTGAAACATGGAAACTAGAACATTGTTTTTACTGTAAACATCTTGAGAGACACAACTGACAAATGCATTGACAAGCACTGTCATGGGAAAGTCTTAAATGTTAAAAGGACAAAGGCAAGCAGACATTCAAACTGATTTTATGATTATGAATATAAGATTTACCTGAAGAATATCAGATGCAGGTAAAACACTCACTATACTATCACGATCTCTCTCTCTCTCATACCACTCTACATATTGCATGACTTTCAATGAAGCGACTCAACGTTCCTTCGTTAGTTCTAAAGTGACTTTTTAGAATTGGTAACAGAGGCTTGTGCTCAACTGTTAAACTGTCAACTTGATATTTGAATCCCATGGCGGAAGAAAGTAGTTCCTCACAAAAGAGGGTTATACATCTGAAAATAAATAATTAAATAAATATGTTAGATTATTAGAATATAATATTCATATCAACCAAATAAACAATATCAGGTGTGTTTCCTTCAAGGAGACAAAAAAAAAAATCTGGATGAGAAAATAATCGATATTACAAAAATAATACAATGCAAATATTAAAATAAAATGTGACATTAAAAAGTGAAAAAGTCACTCGTTTGTGTACAGCAACACTGTCCAACAGCAGCACCCCCAGGTACAATTACAGCAGGAGGCTTGCCTCCCCTGAGCCCATTGACTTTTAACAGACCCCCTAAAGCGTGCGCTGGGTTTGGTGGGGGGTAATTGAGAATAAATGGGGGAAAGTCACGTGAAAAGAGGCAATTCCTCCATTGCGCTATGATTGGATGTGATTGATTATGATTGGTTTCTTTTGATGTTGTCTGCATTCTCGGGTCGGCCTAAATGAGGACAATAATGGCGTTAATGGGAAGACTAATTTAAAATGTAAGTATAAACAACTCAGCCACTTAGATATCACGACTTTATATCAAGTCAAAATTAAACTTGAAATGCCTGAAAACCTGACTGTGGGGATTTTAGTGAGCAATCAGCTTGGGGAAATTAAAAGTACATCTTCGTGTCTGTGACCAGTGTAGAAGCTTGATGACATGCTGAAAATAAGTTGACTATTAAAAAGAAAAGCTAAGCATTAGTTCACAAATAAATTGTATTTAAATTGTTACTGCCTTAGTTATTATTTTGGAGTAAATGTAAAAATGCGTAAAAATGTGTATGAGAGGACTTTGCCTCCTCATGTTAAAGGTCCCGTTCTTCGTGATCCCATGTTTCAAACTTTAGTTAGTGTGTAATGTTGTTGTTTTTAAAGCTCAAAGTTCAATGCCAAGCGAGATATTTTATTTAACAGAAGTCGCCTACATCGAACGGCCAGTTTGGACTACATCCCTCTACTTCCTTCTTTAATGACGTCACTAAAACAGTTTTTTGACTAACCTCCGCCCACAGGAATACGCAAGAGTTGCGTTTGTAGAGTGTGTTTGTCGCCATGTCGTCGAAACGCTGTTATTTTCATCCCGCAGTCCAATCACCGGGTCTGATTCCGGCTCAAATTGATAGGGTAAAATTAAAGACATGTTTACAATAACACTGAGCGCGTGCATTTCCACGTTATGGTAAGAGGCGTGACCTTTCCGGGCACGGTGCGCTCAGAGCTGTCGAATCACAACACAGGAACCGCTGGCACAATCAGAACTCGTTACGTATTTCTGAAGGAGGGACTTCATAGAACAAGGAAGTCATCAGCCTGTTTTTATGACAGTGGAAACAGCGGTATACAGATAGTTAATTATGTGAAAAATAATGTGTTTTTTTACACGCAAAACATGAACACATGTTACATTGCACACTATAAACACAATCAAAGCTTCAAAAAAACACGAAAAACGGAACCTTTAAAACACCACTGCGAGTTGGTCAGAAAAATATTTTTCATGACAAGCAACATGATTCCAGCATTAGCATTGCAGTGCAACACCTAGTAAACGCATCAATGTATCAGTGACACCCTCTCATATGCATAATTAATGACAAGATTAATTTAGACAGTGTGCCTGCAAGTAAATACTGTATCTAACAAACCCTGTAATTAATCAGTCCACCTAACACTCCTTATTCCTAAGATTGGTGATGTCAGATACATACGTGTGCACGCTTGCTCTCTTAAAACCCTGTGTGAATGCAGTGCATGTCTGCACCGAGTGTCATATCAGAATTGACAGCATGGGGGCATTAAAAGATTAAAGAATGGCCACATGGGATTGTTGTGTCACTATAGGGCGGAGTTTGCTTTAAAGACATAGTGGTGGAAAATTAGATGTCAAAAATTATGCATTTAATGCTATTGATACGTACTGTGGGATTTATTTAATATCTAACAGTGTGCGTGTGTAGGCAGACAGTGACAGAGATAAAGGGCCCTCTGTGCTTTAAATGAGAAATCTGTGATCCTGAATCCTGATTCAGAGGGAACCTTTTGCTGTTTCCCTTAAGTAAGCAAATCCTTGTTATTGTTTTCTATTTTTTTGTCCTTTTTTAGGACATACACTCCTAAAATCTGCAGGAGAGACCTTGCCTAAGGCGACATGATTTATCTAGCAGACGAAGGGTCAAGTATTTCTGTATCATAAAATACAGTGAAGAATATCAGATGAGGAAGTCGTGGCCTAAGAGTGACGGAACGCTGTGACAGAGCGCCTCAGCTTTTGTTGCCTGCCCTCAGGGTTGAGAAAGATTCAGAGGAAACAAGTGATGAAAGCAGAATTTATACAGAGGACATATAGAGGGAGAGTTTGGTAAGATTTTTGATCACCATATATTGAGAAAGAGCACATCATATATACATCATATTCTGATCTACCCAGTCAAAGCTACCAGAATATAGGCCTACTGATGGTCTGGAAACAAAATGAAACCGTAAAATAATCATATCTGCCGTGTATATGCTTGTTGGTAAAGTTACAAATACATACATTGTAATGCACAAAGTTACTGAAGCTACATCAGTCTCACAAAGTTTGGGAACTGGAAAGAAGGAGAATTGTTTCATTTATCCCTTCAATCTCGATGGATGGGATGTGGAATAATAATGCATTGGTTTGTTCAGCCTAGTAAAGGACACATTCCCCAAAGAAAGACCGAATTTATCCCTTTAACTGGTACAGCTTGAAATGATACAGTTCTGTCACTTGACACAAGTTGTGTCTGATTTCAGTTGATAGCAGACATTCTGAAATATATTTGAGTATTAGTTTCACCTCTCATTTCTCCTTGAATGGAATAATAGTTCAACCGAAAATACAAATAAAATTCTGTCATTATTTACTGACCATCATGTCATTCCAATTTGGAACACAACCTTTGTATTATAAAGCACATTCCAATTTAAAACACAACTTTTGTATTATAAAGCACTGCTTCTTGAATCTGATTGGTCGAGTAGTGTTCCAAGAGAGATTATATAAAAGTGACTCTTTCTGCTACATAGTTACACAAGTAGGTAGTGAGAAAAAAAACAAACAAACAAAACAATCTTATGAGTGATTCATTGACTCATTAATTCAAATGATATGTTCACAAACATACTAACATACTAACATTTTACTATACTAATTTTACAATATCTTTCTATGCCGGAAGTGTAGTATTGTAGTATGCAGTTCTGAATTCAGCAATTGACATTCATTCAAGCAATTCAATCACACGCTCATGTAATATTGCTTTTAATATAAAATTATACTATATATAAAATTACAGAAGCCATTTTTTTAACCCCCTGGAGTCTGAGGCTGATTTGGGGCTTGGAGAAGTTTTGACATGCCCTGACATTTGTGCTTTTTTCAGTTGTTCATAAACATATAAATGACAAAAGTGTCATTACACTGTATTCAGCACAAACTAGGCTACAATAATATGTAAGGAACATGTATGTACATGTTTGTATTTTTGAAGGAATAATGTTTATGCGTGGTTATTGAAAAAACAAAAACTTAAGTCACTGAAATAAGGCCAAAAAAAGTATATTAAATCTGTGTTTCACAAGACTTTTGGGTATTGGAGGTTGTAGACTAGAGTTTTTGCTTCAGAATTATGTAAAAATTATGCTGCCTACTCCTTCATATAAAACAATATATTGATTTAGTTTTTGTAAGACACTTTTTGTCAAGAAACACAGTATGCGTGGGGCGTGAATCTGCATGAATAATGGGCCATTTACACCTGAGAAGACAAAAGAATCACATAATAATGATCTGAAATGACTTGCATATTAATGAGGCATATCAGTCAGGTAGGCTGTGAAAAAAAACCCTCTGTAATAATGTCTCAGCTCATCATAAACAGCAATACTGTGAAATATTATTACAATTTAAAATAATGGTATTCTATTATATTCTTTAAAATATAATGTATTTCTGTGGTGCAAAGTGTCTGAACAATTTTGTTACCTCTATGGCATTTCATATAGGCTTTTAGCTTAAAAGCATGCACATTTGGAGAAATATTGATGGATTCTTATATATTTGTCAATTTTCTATACTGAGAAATAATATTTATTGTCATCACTATGAGTGCTGGATACTGTGTTTTTAATTCATACTTGCAGCCGGAGGGCGCTCTTTACACCTTTAGTCCACAAATTCATAATATAAAGAAGAAAAGGAACTAGGAACTAATGGCATGTCTTCTAGAGATCGCTAACCATTGCTTTAACATCAAAATAAACACTTTTCAAGACAATAAATACACGATTGAGACGATGAATGCATGTATTGCCTCTGAATTTGCGTCTGAATAGCGCTGGCTCCGTGGGCGTGGCCACATTAGCGGATAATGAGCTGAATCACAGACTTCTGACATGGCTCTCTTTTCATACAGACTACATAAACACAGAATGTTTTTTTTCGATTTGACTTGCACGATTTAAAACCCGACATTTCAACATTTCTTTAGACGTAAGTGTCATTTTTTTTGTCATTAGTATTCACTAAGTTACAGTTCATTTTCTGAGAACTATCAGATTGGACTTTGTTCAGAGGGAGAGGAGAGATCACGCATCATGTTAGTTTTCTTTATTTTACAAAAAGCACAACATTGTGTTTTTACTCTGAGTGTACACAAATAAAAGAAGATATTCTATAGTTTCAATTGATATATTACTTATGTCTCTATGACAAGAAATGACGGAGTATTTTAAGTCTGTTTTGCTGCAATATGAAAAAAAAAAAACCTGCAAAACGCGCCGGCGTTAACATAAGACATAAATTTAAGTTATTATTATTATGAAAAAAAACAAAAAAACATCTAACCTGAGAGAAGTGATATCTGATTCATTAATGAATCTTTTAAGTTGGATTTTGTCAATGGTTTCTGGATCAGATCTAAATGATTCACTTACTGATTCAGTTCTTGAGTTCAACTCACTGACTCAATGATCCAGTTTCATCGGTTAACAACCAAATGGAGTTGAAGCACAGTGGCATACAGTTTAGTACCACTGTTGCTATAAGTCCACGGTTTTCCTGTAGGGAATTGGGCTACTTTAAAGGATTAGTTCACTTCTGAATGAAAATTTCCTGATAATTTACTCACCCCCATGTCATCTAAGATGTTCATGTCTTTCTTTCTTCAGTCAAAAAGAAATGAAGGTTTTTGAGGAAAACATTCCAGGATTTTTCTCCATATAGGGGACTTCAGTGGGGTTCAACGGGGGGAAGGTCCAAATTGCAGTTTATATAAAATATATACGTTTTCACCCCCCAACTCTTAATGCGTTGTGTTTCGTTGTGGAGCATCAGTGAATGTTTTTGAACCTTTTTTAATAGTTGTGTTTGAGTCCATCAATTGTCCTCAGTGTGAAAAGATGAATCTTAAAATCATATAGTCACTGCTGGAAAGGGTTCAAATATGCAAAAATGCTTGAAAACTGATGAATCTGCAGGACTTGGAGGATTTTTCTGAAGAACAGAGCTCAGTTTAACTGCTCAGAATAAACAAGAGACTCATGAACAACCATCACAAAACAAAAAAAAAAAAAAAAAAAAAACAGTCGTGGATCATCAGGTAACCACACACAGTATTGAGAATCGAGGGTTCACAAACTTTTAAATGGGGTTATTTTAATAAATTCAGCTATTGTTTTGTCTTGTGAACTAAATGCAAACATCTTTTATGTAAAATATCTTACTCAGGACAGTACTAAACAAAAAATAACATGCATTTTGTATTATCTCTCTTATTTCATTAAAATGATTCACATTTTCACAGATTCTGCAAGTGGTTCACATAATTTTTCTTGCCACTGTTTATACATATATATACTTTTTAACCACAAATGCTCATCTTGCACTGCTCTGCGATGCGCCATGGATTATGCTGAAATTTAACGCATGATGTAAGCGTAAGTAAAGCGGTAGGGTGAAAAACTTAATCTAATTTACTCCTCCAACTTCAAAATCGTCCGATGTCGTTGTTTTACCTTTTTTTGGTAAAGGCCGTTTGGCTTAATCTTTGCATGTTTGCTTTGTAGACACTGGATCGGTACTTCTATGCACGACCTTTTCTAACGTGATTATGTAATGCGTGTGGATCTCAAAGCTAGTGCAAGATGAGCATTTGTGGTTATAAAAGTATATAAAAAGTATATAAAGGTTATAAAAGTATATCAATTTTTATTTTTTTGGCCGATCGTTTCGCTAGATAAGACCCTTTTTCCTCGTCTAGGATCATGTAGAGCCCTTTGAAGCTGAACTTAAAATTAATTTTGGACTTTCCACCTGGTTAACCCCAATAAAGTCAACTATATGGAGAAGAATATTGGAATGTTTTCCTCAAAAACCATAATTTCTTTTTGACTGAAGACAGAGAGACATGAACATCTTAGATGACATGGGGGTGAGTAAATTATCAGGAAAGTTTCATTCAGAAGTGAACTAATCCTTTAACACTGTTGCCGCGGGTTGAAGCAACCCCAAATAGCAGTTTTTAGTTTTCAGGAGACCCCCCTGAGCCAAAGCCACTAGAAGGCAAGCCTGCAACCTTTAGCCAAAAAAGCATAACGGCTAATGCTAACGCTACGGCTCTGGCGGTACGCAGGGAAGGAGCGTTGAACGGCGGGCACTGATGTCACTGCCATTACACAATAGGCTGAGGGGTGCCGCACGTGATTACGTTTTTGCTGTCTCCAATGGTAAGAGATACAGACCCTCTCATCACCCTATGGTATACAATCTCTGCTGAAACGCAATTAGGCTAGTTTTGAGTAGCAATTGGGTGGGTTTTGTTGCGAAAACCTGGCAACCCTGCTTAGTACTCTATTCCTACTCAGACAATTGGCGGATTCAGACCGAAACTCTCTTTTTTAAAACTCTCCTGTTCTTCTCTTCCTCGCTCTCATTTTCTGCTCTCATGCTCATGTTCATAAATGAGCTCGACGAGGATCCCGGATATCCAGGTAGGTCTGCAAGCTCCGTGCAGTCTCCACTGCATGAGTTCTGGAAAGGAGGTCACTGTAAAAATACAAAAAAGTACAGCGATACTTATGGAGTTCCCTGTCTTCCCCTGGGGCTGCCCACATCATAGATGCGTCATTTTAAACTGTTCAGCACTTGTATAAATAAATAATTATAAAAACCCTGCTGCACTTCGGAAAGAACGTTCCCGAGATAAATACAAGTTTAAGCTCAAAGGCATCCTTGACATGCTGCCGATTACCACAGAAAGTAATGTTAACTTATCCCTCGATTTAAAAAAAAAATAAATAAAAAAAGCTTACGGTGACGCATGTAGAATGGCAATCCAGCTAACATGGGGCGTTCTTAGAACTTTAGCCAACGTTCTGCTGAGGTTCTCCCAAAGTTATGAAACATAACATACTTCCTCTAATGTTAATACAAATTACAAAATTTATAATGAAAAAAAGAACATTATTTGAACTGACTCGAGCTGAATAATCACACTATTGTCTCCTGTAGAGCTGCTTTATAAGCTGAGATTGAATTTGTCTTATATTTGATAAAATTCCCATCACTGATTCTGTTATTTTCCTATTACTGTGAAGCTGCTTTGAAACAATCTACTGCAGAACGAATAATGTCCTCAAAATGTTAGCATAAAAACGTTATATATACATCGCTCATGAGTTTTCATAACGTTGTTAGCTGTTAGCTTGGGAAATATTGCACTGGATTAAATGTTAAAACACACAGGGCGGAAGTCACTAAGAATGAATTGTATGCAGATATAGCATCCATTATTTTCACGTGCTGTCTGCATGTGTTGTTTTAGTAGGTGAATCAATGAAGGGTGTTCCCAAAAATCTGCACTAATATCAATTTCCCCTACAATTCCCTATTTCTGCTCACCTGGAACATCTATTAAAGTCAATATCGATATCATGTCCATTTTTAAAGTGTATTTGTTGGGTTTTCTTATCTACCATTGCCCTGCAAGGATGATGACTGAATTATGAATAAGTACAGTAAAATACTTTGCAACTGTGCCTTAATTTATACAGTTAATTGCTGTTTCTCTGTAACTTGTTCACTTGTCTGAAGCTTTAAATCAGTTTTAATGCTCTTTGTGAGCTGCATAAATTCATTTACATTTGCCTGTGTTCGGTGGAAAGTCTAAAGAAGATAAATCCCGCCTTTTTAGAAGATTAGCCTTATCTCAAATGAGCATAAATAATAATTAGAGTAGTAAGATAAATGGACAAATTAAAACTGCCATATGCTGAAATATAACAACATAAATAAAGAGTTTTATGCATGCCTACAGTGCTTTAATTATCTTCGTTTACTGGAAAGTTACTGTTCATTTGTGAGAAACGTTCAATATGCACTTACTTTTTGCTGGCTAAATTTAGAACAAAATGTTCCATGATGGGTTCCTTAATCATCAACTTTAGACAGTGATTAACACAGAGCAAATAAATAGATTATAATAATTATATTCTTTGAATTGATTTTTTGTTTATACTGTGGAAAAGGAAAGTCACTTTTGGGAATATATGCCTTTAATGATCCCTTTTTCCACTTTTTGCCGCATAAAATCAACACTCACCCCTGAATTGCTCTCCACATGTTTGTCCTCTGAAGACACAAATCTTATCAATACCACTGGTGCAAAACATCCCCCATGAACAATTTTCTTGGTTGCATTTATTTATAGCTTGGTAAACAATGCACAGGTGCTGAACAAGGTCCGTTTGTGTGGGACCAGGGTCATGAAGACCGAGAATTTATTCCCGTTTCTCACAGCGACCCACTTCAGTTGTCCTCTTGTGCTTTTATAACTGGAAGAACAAAGGTTTCTGATGTCGATCTGTTGAGTGAAACCGCATATTTTATGCCCTGGAAGATATCCTGTGCATCTTTCTGTTAGGAAAAAAGCTAATGATTAAAGCAGCAGTTTTCTCTGGATGGATGGGTTTTAAGGAGCATTCTAGTTCGAAGTATGGTAGAGGTTTTGCTGAATCACTTTCAGAGAAATCCATCCTTAAATGGAAAGATCTACTGGTTTCGATTTCTGAGAAAAAAGCTGAGAATAGAATCCAATATTTTTGCTGATACATTTGATTGTAATACAGAAATAATTTGTAGAAATCCCAGAAAGAAGAAGAAGAAGAAGAAAAAACATAATACAATACAAGTAAAGTTCAATTAAAATATTTTTGCATAATTCATTCTGATACTTATTAATGGGAAAATCCCATAAGTATTTTTTTTTTTTATTTGTTTGCTTTTAACATTATAAAATTAAAATAAATTTAATGATATCTAGTTTGACATCCTGCATGTTCAATATATATATATATATATATATATATATATATATATATATATATATATATATATATATATATATATATATATATATATATATAAAACAATGAGATGTAGTTTTTATAATCAATTAACACTGTTTTGTAATTTTTTACAAGATGGACAAATAAAGTCACCAAAAAAGGCACTTGGTTTAACCAAAATTGAAAAAAAAAAAAAAAAAAAAAATGACTATATTTTCAAACAATGCTAACAGGCTGATATCTAGCTAATTAGCTACCTAGCAAAAGGACAATCAAACATTTTATATTTAGTACCAGGTTTCAAAATATATTACAACATTTTCCATGTTTAATAGCGGTTGCACCGAATGACCTGACGTTTTGGGACATGCGTATGAGCAAGTGAAAACATGAATTTTTCAAATAGTTAAAAGAAAGTTAGTTACTTTGCTTCACGACCATGAGGTCATTTTCAGGTGTCTGAATGATGTCACATCCTGTCACATGATATTGAACATATGACTTTATCCAAAATGGTTCCTTTATATTGGTTACTCCAAACGACATCAATGAAATTTATTTTTCCGGACATTCTTTCTAAGCAACACAAAGCAACAAAGCACAAAGCACAAAGCAACACGCATAATTTTCTACACGTAATTTTAATACGATTTTGCACTATGTTGATATATGATGTTATAAAATCATGCCAGAATAAAAATAAATAAATAAATAAATACATTTATTACATTTAAATATTTTACTCACAAATGAAATGGCTGTATTGGCCTTTGGACGGTTAAACCGAATGACCTTTTGGCATTTCAAAATCTTTAAAATATCTTTATATGTAGCAAAATATAATTAAAACATTCTGGATTCAATAAAAGTGATCTAGTTGTACTACCTTACATACTTTAGATGTCATATCTTTGTTTTTTTTTATTATTAAGGACCTTTGGACAAAAAAATGACCCGTCATGTCATTGACCCATATATAAGTATGCTGAATTAGTACCGCTAGAACCAGCAAAAGCTCAAGAAACAGACATTTTCAAGGTTTCAGAGGTGAGTCATTCAATTTCATCTCAGTCCGAGCTGTATTAGCAGTCACCCTTCAAAAGAGCTATAGCCATGATCTCTATAGCCTCGTCTTGTTCATAAAGTACAAGTTAACATTAAAAAAAAAAAAAAAAAAAAAAAAAAAAAAATGATATCCTATCTCGGGCTCAGAAGAAAACAAACTGTTACTCTCATTCTTCAAAGGCACAAGCTTTCCCTTTTAACCACTGTGTTTTCTCTGCAACACATTTTCAATGACGTTTTGCTTCTCTTTTATAGTACTACATCCGGAGAAAGGGAACTTTGGCTCAAAGGTAATTTTCCTTATCTGCTGCGTTTCTACAATACTGTCCATCAAACTGACATCTTTGCATCCATATGGTGAGTGAGGAGGCTTATTTTACACTTAATCAGCTATTTGTTGGCATGTGTAATGAATTAAAGCTAACAAACCATCATAGGTTCACATCCCTTGTGATGTTAACTTCATCTGAACACACATTTGTCATGTGCAGGCACCTAATATAGACGTAATACATTCTGGATATAAGTACCCAGTGGGGTTGACATAATTGAAAGCCTCTGTCAAATCCTAAATTCATGAAAAAAAAATAAAATCTCCCCGGGACTTGGTAATATTAATTATCTCCCATTGCTATATGTCCTAGTTTTATAATTACTGGTCCATTCAAGTGCATTACATGAGCAGGGCCTCCCTATGGACAATGTAGAAAGAAGACAAGGGGGGAAAAAAAGAGTGAAATTGAATTATTAAATCAGTTGTGGGCATGTCGGATCTTAAACAGTGTTGGGGAGCCATTAACTAAAAGTAGTGGCGCTACTAACTTAACTAGGATGACAGCACCTCAGTAAATGAAGCATTGGGAAGTCAGATTCATTTTAGTGAACTGATTCATTCAAATTATTCATTTTAATGTACTACTAATGTACAAGCACAAAAAATACAAGCGATACAAATAACATATAAAAACAAAAACAAACTGATTGAAATGGAAATCAAAGATGAAAACTATTAAAATTAAAACTAGAATGATTAGCTCCAGTTTCAAAGTAGCTTCTCCAACATTGATCTTGAAGTGATTAGAAAAAACTAATAGAAATAGCTGGTAGTTAAACATATTAGCACTGACCTAAGTAAATCCATTTAAAAGGTAGTTCTTGTGTTTTTTATATACGCTAAAGGTAACCCAAAGGGTAATTAGGGTCACTGTCAGAGGACAGATTTAATTTCTGTGTTTATGCAGAAGTCTAAAATTACTTCAGTTCATGCAAAGAGTCCATGTTGGCTTGACCCAATGCCTTTTCATTTATTTAAGCCCCTAAAGCAGTAGAAGTGATGTCCCCTGCCTTTAAATACTGAACCTATTCTTTTCACAGGCCTTCCCAATTGGTCTTAACAAAGTGAGGCAGGCAATCAAGGCCCCCGCTGATATAATACAGTGAAAATTCATATTGACCTTTTTAGATGATCATTTAATGACATAATTAACCCATTAATCTACAAGATCTTTATTGCAATGCGCAATTATAGGCTACTCCAATATCAATTTCCATTTCAGGATATATGTTGGCTAAATATAGAATTAAACCATCCAAAGAAATTAGTTCAAATGGAAGAGGACAATAATAAAAAAAAATGAACATGGATTTCATATTTTATTGTATTGATGCATGTACCTTGTTTTATTGGCAGTAGCCAGACCTGACGGCAGAAGGCCGCAGCTTCCATTGGTCAAGGACCGCCCAGAGGCCGTTTGACTGACATGTTACCCAACCAATCACAGTTTGTTTTGTTCTGCGTCATGTTTAGGGGCGTAAAAATGTAAAATCGATGTCCCTACAATAACAGACCGGGAGCATCTAATAAATTATTAATTCAAGTACCTTGTGCAAGTTTACTGCAATAATGGAGTGCGGACATCACATACTTTTGAAAATCCAGCGTTTAGTTGATCCTGGTTAGCGCTCGTTGTCACAGTTGTAAACATGACGGCGTTCTTCTTCCACGATCTGGTTTTGCGTCACAGCATTTGTTTCCAGGTGGACCATTTAAGAACGTGACACACATATCTCCTGGACATCCTGTAGAATTCAACCAACCAGATGACGACTTCAAAACTCCTGAAGTGTTTCCAGATAAGTGTGCCATATGCATCAGACATTCAGCCAAAAGTCAGTGGCCGTGACGTGTGAGGCTGAGACTATAACGGAGCTGACCTGGAAAAAAACCTGATGATCATGTTCTCCAGGATGATTTTGAGATGTTCAGAGCATCATGAGCATCAATGGAAGTAAGAATACCTCTGACCTCTTTACCTTAGAGGATTTCACATGATCAGTGTTACTATACTCTAAAAATGCTGGGTTAAAAACATCCCAATTTGGGTTGAAAATGGACAAACCCAACAATTGGGTTGTTTTGACCCAGTGGTTGGGTTAAATGTTTGTCCAGTGTGCTGGGCAGTTTTATTTAACCCAACTATTATTTAAAAATAACTATATGGCTGGCTTGACATGAACCCAAAAATAGGTTGGAAATTTAAAAAATCAGACGCATAATAATAATAATAAAAAGGTGAACATTTATTAATAAGCAATTTAATAAATGTTTAATTATTATTCATTAAACTTATTAATACATGTTCATTTATTAAGCATATTAATAAATGTTGATGTCGATCATATACTTTGGGTTCATTTTAAGCAAGCAATACAGTAATTTTTAAACAGTTAAATAAAACTACCCAGCGGATTGGGCAAACGTGTAACCCAACTGCTTGGTTAAAACAACCCAATTGCTGGGTTTGTTTATGTTCAACCCAACTTGGGTTGTTTTTAACCCAGTATTTTTTAGAGTGTAATTTAGTGTAAAACCTTAAATATTAACTTCTATATAAAATTACTTAATAACTTTGCTTTTTTACATTATTTAATTATATAGTTCAGTCATGAAACTCTATAGGGTTCAGAATGCTTTACATACAATCTGCACTGCAAGCTGATTGGCCTCTGCTGATCCTGCAGCCAATGAGAATGCTTGCTCAACATTTAGATAGTCTGGTTCAGTGTTTGCTGTAAGCTAGTCCTGCAGCATGCTATCAGAGTTCCTCTGAACCCTTCCACCTCCCCAGCTCCACCTGCCTAGATCTCCTAAGGGATTTATGTATATATATTTATTCAGAAGCATATCTTACATGCTCACAGCAGTGTATAGCAGTAGCAAGTCCATACTTGCTTTGCAACAGCAATAAGCAACAACAGCAGCGTAGCAGATCTTGTCCGACAAGACCAAATACATTAACATTTACATACTCAATAACATGCTAAAACTATTCAGAGAGTTGTCATAATTGAAATACATAATCTGGTTTCAGACTTTTGGGCGAATCAGAAAAATATTCAATGAACTTCAGATGAGTCTTGATCTTTTGAACATCATCTTTCAGAAACCATCAGTAGGAGCTACATTAATACCAGCTTGAGCTCAAAAAAAGATTGTCAGTCCTCTCCAGCTGCGAGCACAGTCAGGCCGTGATATCATGGAAACTGCATTTGCCTCATCACACATTACGGTAAGCCAATTTGCACACATTGCAAACCGTTACACGACACAATGCTGATATAATTTGCGTTACGGATGCATTGCATAGATCTCACCAACAAAGCAGTTGTCGAGTTGAACCCCATTTACCCTTTAATTCCTGAGAAAAAAAACAGGCATTTACAAAAGACTGCTTAGACAAAAGATGTTTGGGTGCAGTATCAAAAAGCAAAGACAAATTAGCCGGTTAGTTTCACACATTTTGCTTCATGTACACTGGAACTCAGTCAGGAACCCCCGCTGGTTTTTCCATTATAATATCAAAACTGGTTTTCGGATTGTTGACTTCCTTTGCACACTGTAAAATATGCATGAAAATGAAAAATTTCTGATCGAATGTCATGTTGAACAGCTTGCAAGCCCTAAAACATATATTTGAGGGAAGCATCAGCTAATAAATTAAACACTTTTATATATATATATATATATATATATATATATATATATATTTTTTTTTTTTTTTTTTTTTTTTTTTTTTAAATGCCTTAGTGAAACTCTAGCTACTTTTATCCTGCAAAACCAAAATGTCACACTGTTGACATATTCGACTCATATCTGTGCATTCATTAGTTTATCTATAAGGCTAAACTTTCAGGGTTGAAATGAAATTTCTTTCATCATTTACACATGATTTTTTTTTTGTCTTCATGTATTTTTTATCCAGATTGTCTGAGCTGTGCATTTTCATATAATGAAAATAACTGAATTTTACATGAAGGTAGTCCATTCTGCCATACACTCTTAGAAGAAAACCTTCTAGAGCATTAAAGAGGTTTCCATCACTGGATTATTATATGGATTTAGTTTTAATTTATTAATTTTGTTTTGATTAATTTTTAATGTAGACATTTCTCCTTATGTAGAACCCTTTTGGCTTTGGCTACACTAAAAATGGTGAAATGCAAACTCAGAATATTATGCAAACTTGCAAGAGTTAATTATGCTAAATAATACAAATTAACTTTATGTATTTAATCTCACTTTATTTACCAATGTCTGTGTTGCTGGCTTTCGATGATATAATTCAAGCATATTAATAACAACAGTGACTTTAGTTAAACATCACATTTGTGTTACTGCTGAAGTGAGAGTGTTGAACTTTCTTTTCCTCTGCCATTTCACTTTTGGCATGAAAGGGCCTTTAAATTTGCCAAAAATAGAACTTTTGTTTCTGTATTATAAGGAAAAAAAAAAAAAAAAAAAAAAAAAAAAGTTGAAGCCACTTCCATGTTTTGGGATTGACAGGAATATCCAAATTGAGGTGAGAAACTATCATTATGTTTTGCTGTGCTGTCAGTGGCAAAAAGTGACACAACACTCTTCTATCCCACATCATAAGATACGGGTGTCAGCTTGTTGCCACAGTCGCATCTGGATGCTTGTTGCGATTCAGTCTGCCAGGTCATGCCGGCTGCTTCGTTTGTCAGCTGTGAAAGATCTTCTAGTTCACCACAACCGAGGTACGGGATCTACAATTATTCTCAAAGACCCAGTTTGGCAAATGCTTTTCCTTCTCCGGGGGTTTCCACATACAGCAGGCATTGTGACGCATTAGAGGACAAAGTGGAAAAGCTTTTGCGAGACAAAAAGACCCCAATAAATCTCAGTTATCCCATGGACTGATCCATGTTGGATCAGCCACATCACACTTGCCTTATGATTACTGTTCCTCGTGAAATAAATGGACCAGTTAACAAATTAATTCTGAAATACTGCATGGAGATTAAAGTCTCACATCTGTTTCAAGATGATAACTTTTCATTTATGAATCCTCAGGACTGCATGTATTCATTATTTTCAAATCTTGAGCTAACTTGATTATTTGGAAATATTACAGTATTATTATTCTCTATGGACAGAATAATAGAGTAAACACATTTATAAATATTTAGCTTCATGCCTGGGGAACCTCTTATAGCAGTTCTCTCTTGAATTTTAGCAAATGCAAATGTTGTTTTTTTTTTTTCCTGTGACTTAAGGCTGAGCAAGACTTTGGATTTGTTCAGTGAATTGCCATTATATGCTGATTTTGGACAAGATGCTGTTACTCAAATTTAAATCTTAACCATGCATTGCACACCATGAGGGCAGTTCTACATTTGTGTAAGAAAAAACCTTCCTCAAAACCTAATTTTTCCATGGATGTGTCTCTTTGCATAAATGCTGAGCAGTATACTTTGTTGCCAATGCTGCATAACATTTTTTGGCATTTTTAGACTGACAGAAAGTATGAAATGCTTATGAATGGATAATGTTTTATCATTGCTGACAGGCTTTTGCTGTTCTAGTAAAAATAATAGAACGACAGACATAGAACGACAGTTACTTTCTGAAGGTTGATTTTTTTTTTTTTTTTTTTTTTTTCTTTTACATTTTTGGGTATTGAGAAGCCAGTTAGGCATGACAAGCCTCGGCAAGAATAGTTAAAGAATGACATGGCGTGCTTGTGAAACCAGAGAACATACAGAATTGATGCAGTTTACTCTAATGCGTGCCTAAGCTTCAAGTTGATCAAAGCATCTGCTAAATGCATAAATGTAAATGTAAGTTTAGTAAAAAAAACTACAAATATATAATTATGATGTTCCTGCAGGCATTGTGAGAACTACTTTATTTTTTATAAGATAAAAGAGAGATTTAGTAGTGTTTCAATAATGAAGTGTTTTTTATATAAATATTTTATTCTGAAATTTTCTTTAACAGAAGAGCACATGAATGTAATCTTCAAAAGCCGACTATAGCGCAAACCAATAGCATTCGAGTACAAGCTGTGAAGGAGCATTTCATTGGTTGTATCTGCTCAGCAAATACGCCTCCCTACGCTGAATGAGTAGTTTAGAATGAGATTTGAAGTGGCACTGATGTTGCTTAAACGAATCAGATAAACTGGGGCATATCTCATTTGTTATTTCATAACTAAGTGAACGAAACATCTCATTTGTGACTGTGGATCATTTGACTGAATCAATTTGATCCTGTTCATGACAAGAAGAGAAAGAAGAAAGGATCCTCGTTTGTTCTTGTGTGTTTCTGTGGCAACTCATTTGTTATTCATCACGTTCAGGTGTTTGTGGTTTAGTTTCTCATTTACTCTTCGATAAATATCCCATTATGTTTATTCTGTTATCGGTTCACATTACATTTACATGTTTATGGAGTTGTCATTATTGAGTTTATTAGTAAAGTCAGTTCCTGTTTATCCGTCTTCATCCTGTGAGTTTCTGCTACAAAGCCGTTATGTTGTAACAGATGAACTGACCTTCAAGAACGAGTACAAAAACTGACCTGAGAACTGGAGTCTTCTGGGGTACTTGGGTTGGGTGGTGAAACACAGCGGCCTCTCCCTCACTGCCTGCGAGCCCAAGGCCACCACCAGGGTCGTCCGAGTCCCAGAGCCAGAGACCATTCCATCTCCGGAGATGAAGCACGCTGATCAGTCCACCCCAGAGCCAGGATTGGACCAGGATCTTATCGATCTGTGGATCATGGATGCTACTCCCACACAAAGACCCACCCCTGAGTATTTGCCTTCTTCGCCGGTCCCGTTTAGCCGGTCCTGCCCAGAGGCCTCCATCCTCTGATGCTCCCTTCCGATGTCCTGATTCCTTCTCCCCTGGTCAAGGCCAGTCCCCTGGATCCATTGGCTCTGTTGCTGCCGTCCTTCTCCTCAGATCTGCTTTTGCTGCTGTCTCCATGCGGCTTGTCGGCACTGCCTCGGGCTTTGCCTCTACCAGCACTGTATGAGGTGAGGTTGAGACTCCTCTGGGCTCTCCAGGTAGGCCTCCGGCAGTTGTCACTCGGTTTCCAACACAGACTTCTGGAATTCCAGCAGTGCCTACACTCTCCACCCCTACGGCGTCATTGGGTTCCTCCCTACCTCCGACCTCCCCATCATCCTTGCTCGCTCCATCGTCACCCCGGTCAGCCTAGTCCCCATCGCAGCCTCAGTCCCGCGATCCAGCATGTCAGTCTCAGGTATCACATTGAGCCTCCAGTCCGATCTCGAACCGTCAGCCCATCGTCCTCGCTTCAGCTCTGCGCTCCCTTGTTGCCTCCGTGGCCTGTCTGCCCTGAGACTCTGCTGGGCTCACTCGTCTCTCCAGGTCGGCCTCCAGCGTTCGTCACTCAGTTTCTGCCATGGACTTTTGGGACTCCGGCGGTGCCGGCCATCATCCTCACTCATTCCATTGTCATCCCGGTCAGCCGAGTCCCTGTTGTCACCTCAGTACTGCAATCCAGCAGCTCAGCCTCAGGCTTCTAGGCCATTAATGTCACCCTAGTCCATCAGCCACTCTGTGGTTGCACCTTCCGGGAGGGGGAGCTTATGTCGTGGTTAATTCTGTTTCTGTCTTTGTTCTTGTTTCTATGGCAACTCATTTGTTATTCATTCGTGATGTAGTTCCTCATTTATTCTGCGTATACAGTACAGTCCAAAAGTTTGGAACCACTAAGATTTTTAATGTTTTTAAAATAAGTTTCGTCTGCTCACCAAGGCTACATTTATTTAATTAAAAATACAGTAAAAACAGTAATATTGTGAAATATTATTACAATTTTAAATAACTGTTTTCTATTTGAATATATTTGACAAAGTAATTTATTCCTGTGATGGTAAAGCTGAATTTTCAGCATCGTTACTCCAGTCTTCAGTGTCACATGATCCTTCAGAAATCATTCTAATATGCTGATCTGCTGCTCAAGAAACATTTAATGTGTAAAATTGTACAAAATATTTGTGTACAATATTTTTTTTCAGGATTATTTGATGAATAGAAAGTTCAAAAGAACAGTGTTTATCTGAAATCTAATCTTTTGTAACATTATAAATGTCTTTACTGCCACTTTTGATTGATTTAATGCATCCTTGCTGAATAAAAGTATTAATTTCTTTAATTTCTTTTCAAAAAAATAAAAATAAAAATTCTTACTGACCCCAAACTTTTGAACGGTAGTGTATAATGCTACAGAAGCTTTGTATTTCAGATAAATGCTGTTCTTTTGAACTTTCTATTCATCAAGGAATCCTGAAAAAAAAAAAAAAGTACACAACTGTTTTCAACATTGAAAATAATCATAAATGTTTATTGAGCAGCAAATCAGCATATTAGAATGATTTCTGAAGGATCATGTGACACTGAAGACTGGAGTAACGATGCTGAAAATTCAGCTTTGCATCACAGGAATAAATTACTTTGTCAAATATATTTAAATAGTACACAGTTATTTTAAATTGTAATAATATTTCACAATATTACTGTTTTTTACTGTATTTTTAATTAAATAAATGTAGCCTTGGTGAGCAGACGAAACTTCTTTTAAAAACATTTAAAATCTTAGTGGTTCCAAACTTTTGGACTGTACTGTACATATCCTGTTATGTGTATTCTGTTGTCAGTTCATGTTACTTTTACACGTTTATGGAGTTGTTGTCATTATTGAGTTTATTAGTAAAGTCAGTTCCTGTTTATCCATCTTCGTTGTGTTGCATTGAGTTTCTACAACAAAGCCTTTACGTTTTAACAATGAGACTTTTTTTTTTTTTTTCAAAAACGTTAAAAAATCTTAATCTATCTTAATCTAAAATATCTTGGAGGAAATAGTTTGTTCCATATACACAAATAAAAACTCTTTTTATCTAGGAATGTGCTACCCTCCATACAGCACTGCACCAATGTCTCGCCGAATTACCATATGACAGAGATATTTATATCTTAATGCATTTTAGGAGGGTGAAGTGTACACACATAATTGAGTAGTTCTCAGCCATATCATCCATCTAATTGGACGTCTCAAGAGTTGACTTGAGCATCTGACATTTTCCCGGTTAACACTGTCATTATGACTGCAAATATACATGCAAATATTTTCAGTTCAGCCTTTTCCCAAATCTGTGAAACAATAACAGCAACATTTGTACTGTAGATGGTTCATTATCGGTCCGGACCAGTTGGTTGTTGATCTGACCTGTTTTGTGAGAAACTTACCAATGCGTCTCTTGTAGATTATTCTCTCATCTCATCTCTGACAGGGAATGAGTGGAATAGGCTTTTAAACACTGCTTATCCCAGTGTAATATTGGAGCTGGGTAAAAATAAACTTTATTGAGGCATATATATAGCTGAAAATGCACACGAGCTTCAAATTACTTCCTTTTAAATGTCACTGTATTACAGTTATTTGCACAGAACTGCTGTTTATATAATGTCACTAACAAGAATTAAAGAACTGAGGCTCATAGAGGTTAAACTGCTTAACAATTTAGGTTCGCATTTGCTTGAGATGTTTCGGTAAGTTAATTATATTCAGATTTAATTATGCTTATTAGAGGGATGTTTTTAATGGGTATTATTATCATGTCAGATTATGTGACTTTATGCAATCAGTTTTTGATTCAGCTTCTCACCAAGACTATAAATACGAATGAGAATTTATAATCACGGCAAAGCAATTCCCACTGTTGTTATTTTCTGCAGCAATTTTAAAAAGCAATTAGATAATGCAAAAAATTATTAAATGTATGAAAAAAAAAAAAAAAAAAAAAAAAATATATATATATATATATATATATATATATATATATATATATATATATATATATATATATATACTAAAATTAAAACGCATTACTTTTAAAAGTAACATTCTCCAACACTTGTCATGAGAATAAATCATATCTGTTTTAATGGCTTCCTTTGCACCACAGCATGAAAAGCTGTTGTTACCTGAGCCAGATGTTTTGCTGACATGCTGAGTATCTATTGAGAATTAATGACTGTGAGCACATGCTCTTACGTTTCAGCATCAGCTTGTTCAATCTGCCACTGTTGAAATGATCTGTTTCAATCACTTTAACATCCTCTGTGCAACAGTATAATCTGAAACACCATGATTAAATGAATTAAACTGCAGTACCATGTAATACAGGCAAAGTTGATGGATACCTGGGGTCCTCATAGCACCTGTTAGTGGTTTGGCTAGTGGTTTCAGGCACATGCCTCTCTGTTTTTCCCCCCGAAAAAGTTGGATTAGCTTTGTGCCTCAAGAATTGAGACTGATTTCTTTCTTTTGTGTGGTGGACATATCAAGATGTCTAGATCAAATATTAATATTTGTGTATAGTGAGTTTTGTGGTAGGCTAAGTAGTTGTGTTGTATTGTTGTATAATATATTAAACCTTTGATTTAATTTAAATATAATATAATTATAAATGTATATTGTTAATAGCAATTCTGATTGGGTTATATACAGAATGTATTGATGAATGATAATTAGTGGTACATGCTTTCACCATGCTTTATGAGGCACTATTAAATTGATTTCTCTTGAAAGCTGGTTAATTATTTCTGTTTAGTTTTTCTCTGATATACTATGATTAACTCAACAACAGTCTAATCCATCTCATTTCCATATGCAAATATATCATATTTCATTATAATACATAGACCTTATATTTATGTGCTGTATATTGATTAGAAACTAGGCCTTTGTTGAGTTCAGGTCTGTCATATTTGAATTGTAATGATAGTAATTCTCTCATGACAGCCTATAAAAAACCCTGTGAAGTCATGTTATAATGACATGATAGTGTGATCACAGTGGAAATCAAACCAAGGCAGACCAATGCAGTTTGTGTAAAATATAAGGCAAAACCTTCACAACCGCGTCTAGCTTGATATCCAATCTTGGTTAAGACGTCAAATACTGATTGGCAAAGAGCTGTGCGTTTCACTATTTAGACATCAAGCAAAACATATGTGCTTTCAATGAGAGAGCACAAATGACAGTCAAATTTTTGGAAAACAAAGTGAAATATACGGTTTTGCTTGTGAATATCTAGTGTACTTGATATATGTACTAAAATACCTGTCAAATATTCAGTGGCATAAATTTCACAAACTTGTGTGTTTAGCGGCCCTTTCCCAGAAGTGACCATTGCAGCAAACCAGATATAATATATCTGCTTTCTGGAAGTCTGATCAGATCTTGCGTTTCCGCTTATTTTGTGTTTGATGTGCATGAGGTGGTCATTGAACGGTCTGTCTATTTCTTCATGTCAGCCAATTGTGGTTCACCAGGGCTGAACGAAACTGATCAGTCTCTTCGGTCTCATTGTCATTGGTAATTGGATTGTAATTGGAAGCTTTGCTAATCGCATAATTCTATGTAGTGGGTTTCTTGAGATGTAAATGTGCAAGTCTCACAATTAAACGGCAAAGCAAAATTTACTGGTTTATTGTGCATTGTTTCTCATACCAAGCAAAACTGATGTAGTTTGCAGTTCCTTCAAGGTGAAAAAATACATTTTAGGTCTATGCGTCTTCTAGTATACACGCATTTCCAGGTACACAAGTGTAATTAATGTTAGCCTACTTACCTTCACACAAATTTAAGACAAGGTGTCCTACCTTCCGGATATTATCCTCAAAATTAAAATGCGTAATACCCATGAGAGCATCTTCTGAATTATCTTTGTTTAAAAAAGAAAGAAAATCCCCCCGCCCCCCGCTTAAAACTCTAATTTCTATTGAGTTTCACTCAGTGTTTCCCCAACGGTGTGTTTATAACCAACTGAAATCCCCTGTTGTATAGCTATTAAAATACAGTCAAGAGTTTTCTATCATCATAAGTCCTAGCAAGTTTTCATAGCACTTAATATAACTTTAGAGGAAGAAAAAGGAGTAAGTAAGAGGAAAGGGGGGAGGGAGAGTGAAAAACTCACACTAAGCCTTATCATGATCACGTCAATTTACAGCCAGACAATGAGGCTAGATTACACAATTCTATGAGCAAGTGGAATATGGAAAGCTCTCATTCCTGCCATGCATAATGTTTCTATTAATCTTTAAAAAGAGCTCTTTTATGTTATTATCTGGCCAAGAGCCAGTCCTATGCTACTTTTTTTTTTTTTTTTTGGTACTCGGAATCATTTTGTAATGCACTGGCAATACCTATGGGGGATGTTCTTTTCTAGTCTAGTTTTTCTTCCACTATAGGTGTTAAACATGTATGATGTTGTCTTTTGTTCATTGTTTGTCTGTATTTGTAAGAAAGCAACAGTTGTCTTTGAAGAACAATGATGGTTGAGCAAAGGGCTTTAGAGCATTTCCTCCACACTTGTTACTGAGGGACATTAGCGAAAGACGTGAGGTTCGCTGATTTATCGCAAATAGGGTGAGGGGCAATAAGAGCAGATTATTATGGCATTTGAAAAGAAGAGTGAATTGGAAATGAGGTGATAAAGGTGTAAGGATTTACAGCATTTAAACGTTGGCCCTGAAAGTGCTTCAGCAAATCATTGGAAGGTCTTTGAGAGGGAATTAGAACAGTTTGAATCTCTTGTGCAGTTTCTTCTTGACATCCCTTGGTTTAATTTGTTTTAGAGTAAATCTATTGAGCTAAATTTCACAGGTGTTCCTTTGCATCAGCACTATATGTAATGATGGATTAGGCATGCTTTACCTTTTAAGAATGAATATTTTTTTTCTACCTGAACTTATGTCTTTAGTATTTTTATCTGTTACAATAGTCACTGTGTCAGATTATGCTATTTTGACTCCTAAATTCTTGTATCATGGACAAAAAATATGCTACACAATGCTTCCTGACCAGTCATTGCTTGCCGTCTTTATCGATGCGCATGATGTCACAGAAAAGGCGGAACTAGCAAATGTTTTCTGTAAATAAGAGTGTAAACAAACAATGGCTACCGAAGCGGCGTGTTGTTAGCTTAATGCTAATTCCAATACTCACCAGGTTGCTGAAGTGCCTCCACTGTCGTCCACCAGCATCAGGGCTGCCAACTCTCATGCATTCAGCATCAGACTCACGCAATCGTTACCATTTTGTGAAGCAAAGAAGACACTGACACTGACAGACAGGGCAGAGCAGGTTACTATTGATGTGAAACAAAGTCTCAGCTTTCAAATTCTGTCAATTTTATTACGAAATTCGAACAATAAATACAGTTTTGACGCTCTTAAATGTGAAGTGACAGATAGCTCCTCAGTCCAAGTGGCACGTGATCATCTCTTCCTCTTTACTACTAGTTAATAGTAAATAAATACAAATGAACATTAGAAGGTATTTTGAAAGATACAGTACAACTTACCGAAATGTATCATGTCTCATGTAATCAATCATTCAGTGTTTTAACCGTGGAAAGAGGTCAATAAAAGCAGCCCTGCCTGCATTTATCTTCTTTCACACTGTTGTGGCAGTACCTCGAGGAAACAAGGATGTTAAAGACCACAGCCTCTAGCGTCAGTTGCTAGCACGCCTCTTGAGGCCAGCGGAGTGAGGTTAACATGCACAGCTCTCAACTTCGATCCGGGTCAGGGCACCAAATTTAACCGGTCCTACTAGACCCACTCTGAGTGGGATTTGAACCGGCATCTCTGGCATGGGAGGCGGGCACGCTAACAAGGACACTAAAGCCCAAAGTGTACTTAGTACACTTTTTTTTTTTACGCGTATGCAAGTGTTTCGGTCTGTTCTGTTTATCTTTGACTACCTTGTGAATTAAGGCCCCTAGGGCATGGTTGCCATCTTGTGGATAAACTAATTACTACAAAAAAGATGAAATGCACATGTGCGACCTGCTCGTACAAAGCACGCACAGTTATAAAATTTTGGCGGTGCGCATGCAGTATGCGCATACTCTTCTGTTGAAGAAATTCACGTCACGCACACTGTACGCTGAATCTCGTGCATGCTTAAAAAGTGAAGCATACTTTGGCCTTAAAGACGCAGTCTCTTGTGTCAGTCGCTAGCATGCATCTTGAGACCACAGGAGTGAGGTTTGCATGCACAGCTCTTACTAGATTGCCTCTGTTACACTCACCCCCTAAACCTCACTTCCATCCGGGTCACGGCACCAAATTTAACCGGTTCTACTCGACCCACTCTGAGTGGGATTTGAACCGGCATCTCTGGCATGGGAGGCGGGCGCGCTAACAAGGACACTAAAGCCCAAAGTGTACTTAGTTTTGTTTACGCGTATGCGCGTGTTTCGGTCTGTTCTGTTTATCTTTGACTACCTTGTGAATTAAGGCCCCTAGGGCATGGTTGCCATCTTGTGGATAAACTAATTACTGCAACAACAAAAAAATGAAATGCGCATGTGCGACCTGCTCGTACAAAGCACGCATGGTTATAAAAATTTGGTGGTGCGCATGCAGTACGCGCATACTCACGTCACACACACTGTACGCTGAATCTCGTGCACACTTAAAAAGTGAAGCATACTTTGGCATTAAAGATGCAGTCTCTTGTGTCAGTCGTTAGCATTCATCTTGAGACCACAGGAGTGAGGTTTACATGCACAGCTTTTACTAGCTTGCCTCTGTTACACTCACCCCCCTAAACCTCACTTCCATCCGGGTCACGGCACCAAATTTAACCGGTCCTACTAGACCCACTCTGAGTGGGATTTGAACCGGCATCTCTGGCATGGGAGGCGGGCACGCTAACAAGGACACTAAAACCCAAAGTGTACTTAGTTTTTTTTTTTTTTACGTGTATGCAAGTGTTTCGGTCTGTTCTGTTTATCTTTGACTACCTTGTGAATTAAGGCCCCTAGGGCATGGTTGCCATCTTGTGGATAAACTAATTACTACAAAAAAAATGAAATGCACATGTGCGACCTGCTCGTACAAAGCACGCACAGTTAAAAAAATTGGGCGGTGCGCATGCAGTATGCGCATACTCTTCTGTTGAAGAAATTCACGTCACGCACACTGTACGCTGAATCTCGTGCATGCTTAAAAAGTGAAGCATACTTTGGCCTTAAAGACGCAGTCTCTTGTGTCAGTCGCTAGCATGCATCTTGAGACCACAGGAGTGAGGTTTGCATGCACAGCTCTTACTAGATTGCCTCTGTTACACTCACCCCCCTAAACCTCACTTCCATCCGGGTCACGGCACCAAATTTAACCGGTCCTACTCGACCCAGTCTGAGTGGGATTTGAACCGGCATCTCTGGCATGGGAGGCGGGCGCGCTAACAAGGACACTAAAGCCCAAAGTGTACTTAGTTTTGTTTACGCGTATGCGAGTGTTTCGGTCTGTTCTGTTTATCTTTGACTACCTTGTGAATTAAGGCCCCTAGGGCATGGTTGCCATCTTGTGGATAAACTAATTACTGCAAAAAAAATGAAATGCGCATGTGCGACCTGCTCGTACAAAGCACGCACAGTTATAAAAATTTGGCGGTGCGCATGCAGTACGCGCATACTCTTCTGTTGAAGAAATTCACGTCACGCACACTGTACGCTGAATCTCGTGCACACTTAAAAAGTGAAGCATACTTTGGCATTAAAGACGCAGTCTCTTGTGTCAGTTGCTACCATTCATCTTGAGACCACAGGAGTGAGGTTTACATGCACAGCTCTTACTAGCTTGCCTCTGTTACACTCACCCCCCTAAACCTCACTTCCATCCGGGTCACGGCACCAAATTTAACCGGTCCTACTCGACCCACTCTGAGTGGGATTTGAACCGGCATCTCTGGCATGGGAGGTGGGCACGCTAACAAGGACACTAAAGCCCAAAGTGTACTTAGTTTTTTTTTTTTTTTTTTTTTTTACGCGTATGCAAGTGTTTCGGTCTGTTCTGTTTATCTTTGACTACCTTGTGAATTAAGGCCCCTAGGGCATGGTTGCCATCTTGTGGATAAACGAATTACTGCAAAAAAATGAAATGCGCATGTGCGACCTGCTCATACAAAGCACGCACAGTTATAAAAATTTGGCGGTGCGCATGCAGTATGCGCATACTCTTCTGTTGAAGAAATTCACGTCACGCACACTGTACACTGAATCTCGCGCACGCTTAAAAAGTGAAGCATACTTTCGCCTTAAAGACGCAGTCTCTTGTGTCAGTCGCTAGCACGCATCTTGAGACCAGGGTAGTGAGGTTTACATGCACAGCTCTTACTAGCTTGCCTCTGTTGTATATGCAATTGATTGCTGGTCTCTGACCTTGAATTTATAAATGTTATATTCACCACTGCAGGTTGCTGAAATAAAGATACACACTTCAAAAGTCTTGAAACCTAAACTCTGCAAATCCGATAACCTTGCAAGATATAGGATTGCTTTTGTGATTTGAGTGCTCATTGTTATCGATTGTTTCACTGGTTTGCAAACGCTAAGCCTTGAAACGCTTTGTCCCGTACAATATGTCCTTTCTGAAGATAACCGAGTTACCGTTTCAGGCTTTCACATTCACACGTTCCCACTGAGCCGCTTGTTACCCTTAAAGGCTTTAAAAGTCATCACATTGCTCCAAGGACAAATGTTGAAATAAGAAACCCAATCCATAGAGTGAGGTGCCCCTTCAAGTCAATTTCTGTGATTTAAATAGGCTCACGCAAGCCTGAAGTTCTCCCGTACGAAGGTGCCCGGGGACTTTTTCTTTTTCTTTTTTCTTGAAACCCACAAGAACGTTTTCTCTAGCATTACATCTGACCATTAGGACAGTACGCATTCAGTTTGAGGGGTACTCAGAGCAAATGCCCCTTTATGGCTGAAGAGTTTCCATGAGGAAGTGGACTAATAACCTGGTGTACGTGTGTGCAATACATAATTTAGCAACAGGGTTTCCTTTCTCAACAGTGAAGGAGTTGACCCAGTTTTTTGGCACTTCGTAAAAGTAAGTGAAGATCGTCCTTATCACTATTCTTCTAACCAAGGACGGAGTTCTTTTTTTTTTTTTTTTTTTTTTTAATATCATTTATGTTCATTATCACAAACATTAACAGGATGTCAGTTCAGGTCTGTTATATTCTGAATTAGACAAAGTGCTCTCGATTAGTTCATTATTCTCTGCCTGTCATATTAAAGTACAGGGTTCTTGTGTATCACACCATCATGGTTTACAGACAGCATGTGTATGTTTGCAACACGAACACAATGTGTAAAGTGCTCTTCTGTCCAGGAGCTATAATCTTTGAAAAAGTGGGTTTAAAATTACAAACGATTGGCCGAGTGCAATGCATTTGTCTTCCGGGGGAAAGTGATTTCCATTCTCTTTAGTAATTTTCCATTTTAAAGCCTCAGTGTTGGGTATCATTTGCCATGATATTGATGCTTGGGCTTTATAGAGAATTGCTTTGTCCTGTTAAAGAAATACTGGCATAATTGCACACTGAAATGAGAACTCTTACTTTTTGAATCTTCTTTTCACTTTGCTATATACTATGGTAGATTAAGGCCTATAGAAAATTAAATGCATTTAATTATGAGTCTCTTAAAGCAAAGACCACCTTTTTATCGGATCTTCATTACCAATGAAACTCAAAGTAAGGAGTGTGAATCAGTTTCCTCTTGACCTCAATTTTCTAGCAACACTCATTAATAACTGTTTTTGCTAATGCTATGAGTTACAGGGTAATGCACTTTTAAATACAAATTATGCCTCTGTAATAGAGGAAAGCAATTCTACGCTCTGAAGTGATTAAAAGTGATTTTAAATGGCGCCAGAGCAAAATTTACTTTAAAGGAGGCCTATTATGCAAAAACTTTTACATTTTTTTTTTGAACACCAATGTCCTTAATGACTGTCATTAATGACGTCATGTGCAGGTGGAGGAGTAATAACTTCTGTGGATTAACCTGTTCGAGATCTCCGAATGTTTGTTTGAATCATGGTTTCAGGAAACACTTAACGACCATAGCTGGCTAACGATGCTTCCGGGAAACGCACCCCTGAACGGTTTGTTCACTAATCAAACTAATCCAACACAACTCATAGGTTTGTAATGGCTTGGTAAACTGAACTATAACTGAACTAAACCTCAAAAGACTTTTTTTTTTTTGCTATAAGAGTTCTCTTTAAATAGATGTGGTTTAAAATGGAATTATTTATGCCATATTAAAGGAGTTATTAAAATGTTAAACAATTTTCTCATATACTTCACACTTCTTACGACTTTTATTGTTCTGGCTTCACCTTCAGTAAATGTCTTGAGTGGAAATGAACATTAGCACTTCTTTATAACCTCATATTATGGGGATTTTTTTTTTAAGACGCATTATTAAAATGTATCTTTTCAGCTGGTGTAGCAAGTATATAATTTAGTTCTTTGAACCCCTGCTAAGAACTCTTTTCTGTCTGCCAAACAGTTCTTAAATAACTCTGTGTAGAAAAAAAAAAAAAAAAATGCCACAAAAAGAGTCTTATTTTCTCCATCCAGAACTTGTCAATTAGATATGTGTGTGTTGTGCTTGAAGTAATCCTTTTGGAGCTGTACTTTGAGAAGGAAAACTTAATCAGAAAGAGAAACCTTAGTACACAATTTATTTTTGACCCAAGTGAAGGACGTTGAAAAATTCTGTCATACAATTTTAATATCTACATTTCATGTGTTATCTAGGATGAAACTGGCTGAGTTTAACTTATATGAGTGAGCCATCTTTCTGCCTGTCAGTATCTGTAATATACAAAACCATTTGATATAAGAAGAATGTTTTTGTAAAAGGATGTTGCAGAGCTCAGTTGACAAATGATTTCAATAAAGGTGACTAAACAGCACACATAATTTGTGTAATGCTTTTTCAGTATTGTATTATTTCTATAGTTTTAATTACATATATATTTTATAGTTATACTATAAATGTTAATTTATATTAATTCTGGTTTTGAAACAGGGCCATTATGTCATTATTTAGTTATGTTATTTGGAAAATAAAAAGCTTTAGCTAAATAAATAAAAACGCCATATGCAATTTTGGTCCGCTTTTCATTGTTTCCACCATTTTCTCTCTGCAGATCAGGAGCTTCTTTCTCACTTGCACCCCAATAGCAAAAAAGGCACTCTCGACCACTTCTTCATGGGGTTTGATCATGTTTTGACTGAGCATTTGTGATTTGATGGTCGTATGCAGGGGAGGTCATGGTGCGCTGGAAAGACATCCATCTGGTTTGGGTGACTGAACTTTAGTTGACTCACTGTCACTTGGACGAAACACTTAGGCACTGAAAGTTTTCCACCATTAGCTCTGTGCTGAGACAGGTTGCTATGGAAACTGAGCTGACATGAAACTGGTAATAACACTGAATATGGGAAAGAGTGAGAGAGAAAGAGAAGTTATCTCTTTTTACTCTGCTAGAGGTCAGCAGCCAATCAGATTTGGAGTGGATGATTATTTTGTTTATAAATTGGTACTGTATGACATATGCACAGGAAAGGGAACCTTGAATGAGGTGAATATGGCTTCAGAGAAAGTGGGAGGTTGAGTATTCAAATAGATTCTTTATACCTACTTATGTGTAACTCTGCTGACTTCCAAATAAATACATATACAAATAAAAAAAAACATATACTTCAGAACAATTGCCATAATTTAAAGTTGAAGTTAGGCAACTCAATCATGGCTGTTTTGTGATCGACTCGCTTGCTTTCTCTGCCTCTCTAAAGGAATGCATTTGGAGAATTGCTAATCATTTGACTGCTGTGTCCAGGAAAATTAAAATCTGGTCTGATTTTGCTTTAATATTTAGACAAAATACTGATGATCAGGCATAACATTATGACCACAGACAGGTGAAGTGAATAACACTGATTATCTCTTCATCGCGGCACCTGTTAGTGGGTGCGATATATTAAGCAGCAAGTGAACATTTTGTCCTCGAAATTTTATGTGTTAGAAGCAGGAAAAATGGGCAAGCGAAAGGATTTGAGCAAGTTTGACAAGGGCCTAATTGTGATGGCTAGACGACTGGATAAGAGCATCCCCAAAACTGCAGCTCTTTTGGGGTGTTCCCGGACTGCAGTGGTCAGTATCTATCAAAAGCGGTCCAAGGAAGGAACAGTGGTGAACCAGAGACAGAGTCATGGTTCCATTGATGCGCGTGGGGAGTGAAATCTGGCCTGTGTGGTCCGATCCAGTAGACGAGCTACTGTAGCTCAAATTGCTCAAGAAGTTAATGCTGGTTCTGATAGAAAGATGTCAGAATACACATTGCATCACAGTTTGTTGTGTATGGGGTTGGATAGCTGCACATCAGTCAAGGTGCCCATGCTGACCCCTGTCCACCGCCAAAAGAGCCAACAGTGGACACGTGAGCATCAGAACTGGATGGAAGAAGGTGGCATGATCTGATGAATCACATTTTCTTAAACATCATGTGGATGGCCGGGTGTGTGTGCGTCACTTACCTGGGGAACACATGGCACCAGGATGCACTATGGGAAGAAGGCAAGATGGCAGAGGCAGTGTGATGCTTTGGGCAATGTTTTGCTGGGAAACCTTGGGTCCTGGCATCCATGTGGATGTTACTTTGACACGTACCACCTACCTAAGCATTGTTGCAGACCATGTACACCCATTCATGTAAATGGTATTCCCTGGTGGCTGTGGCCTCTTTCAGCAGGATAATGTGTCCTGCCACAAAGCAAAACTGATTCAGGAATGATTTGAGGAGCACAACAGTGAGTTTGAGATGTTGACTTGGCCTTCAATTGAGCATCTGTGGGATGTGCTGAACAAACAAGTCCGATCCATGGAGGCTCCACCTCACAACTTACAGGACTTAAAGGATCTGCTGCTAACATCTTGGTGCAGATACCACAGCACACCTTCAGGGGTCTAGTGGAGTTCATGCCTCGACGGGTCAGGGCTGTGTTGGCAGCAAAAGTGGGACCAACACAATATTAGGAAGATGGTCATAATGTTATGCCTGTGTGTGTGCACCAAAAAAAAGAAACTAAGATCTGAACCCTTTCTTAATGCATAATGATTATTCTGTCAGTCAGAGAGGTAGATTTCCTACTGTGCACACAATTCCTAATTGCCATTCAATGATTAATCCAAGATTTACAGATAAAGGAGACGTTAACTGTACATCAAGCACCAGATTTATGGCTGCCTCGCTGTGCAAAGACTGAAGAGGAACAATTACTGTGATCCTGCACAATATGTTTGCCTACCTGCTCCAAATTTGCATAGAAAAGGGTTTATGAATGTCAGAGCTAGAATACCTTCAAAAAGTTCATAAAAGTTCAGTTTGAGGAATAACATTCCCATGTATTTAAAGTACAAATCACTCTAGACTCTGATGTTGGTTGGAAAGTACATTGTGGGAGGATAAAAAAAGAGAGAAATTAAATTATTTTCTCACACACAGCTATCATATAGCTTTAGAAGACTTGGAATATAGTACACAAATCATATGGACTTTTTTTATACTGCTTTTATGGTGCTTTTTGTCATTTTAAAATTTGACAGCTCCATTCTCATTTTATTATATAGAAAAAAAAAGTCAGGATACTCTATTAAAAAAAACCCTGAACCTTTTGTGGTCCATGTAAGGTGTGAACCGTCATGAGTAAATAATGACAGAACTTTTGTTTTTGTGTGAACTATTTCTATAATATTCCTCATTTTGCTGCATTAAAACTTAAGTTTCAGTACAGGCTGCAACTTCATGAAACATTTGCAGGTTTCATCATCTCGCTTGTAGCATATTCCTGAGATTCTAGCACTGCCCAAGGTAGCAGGTAATTTCGCCACACTTACCGTGTCCTAAATCAAGTGTTTTCTCAAGGTTTTTATAGCATCGGGGCATTGTTGGCCTCGGGATGGCACAAACATTCATTGATCTTTCACGGTTAGAATACCATCAATTATTTAACAGCAGTTTACAATTCCCACTTCATTACATTCTTACAGTCTACTGAAGGCTTTAGAACATGTAGCAGCATTTCAAGTATGTGTTTCTTGTGCTGTAACCTTGTCTTGGCTAGCGCAGCACTCGGCTTCCTTTATAATATCAGACGAGTAGTTCTCACAATTAACTTGTCATTTTTAAATGATATTGAAAGCGTTTATTTTAATCTCAATCCTTGGGGCTTCCATGACCCATTTCTTGAATTCCCAAATGATTCTAATTGTCAATCGCAGTCCATAAGGGATATTACAGTGGAAATTATAATGTTTGCTGAGACACATATCATTATGTCTCCATTATGTTCAGAACTATCTATCTATCTATCTATCTATCTATCTATCTATCTATCTATCTATCTATCTATCTATCTATCTATCTATCTATCTATCTATCTATCTATCTATCTATCTATCTATCTATCTATCTATCTATCTATCTGTCTATCTGTCTATCTATCTATCTGTCTGTCTGTCTGTCAAACTACCTACCTATCGAATATGTCTTCCACTTAAGTTTTTATAATACCACAGTACAAATAATACACTAGTTAAACTTTTACATTTTCTGAAGAAAATGTGAGTGCTGATTACCAAGATCCTACACTCTTAAAGGTCCCGTTCTTCGTGATCCCATGTTTCAAACTTTAGGTAGTGTGTAATGTTGTTGTTAGAGTATAAATAAAATCTGTAAAATTTTAAAGCTCAAAGTTCAATGCCAAGCGAGATATTTTATTTAACAGAAGTCGCCTACATCGAACGGCCAGTTTGGACTACATCCCTCTACTTCCTTCTTTAATGACGTCACTAAAACAGTTTTTTGACTAACCTCCGCCCACAGGAATACACAAGAGTTGCGTTTGTAGAGTGTGTTTGTCGCCATGTCGTCGAAACGCTGTTATTTTCATCCCGCAGTCCAATCACCGGGTCTGATTCCAGCTCAAATTGATAGGGTAAAATTAAAGACATGTTTACAATAACACTGAGCGCGTGCATCTCCACGTTATGGTAAGAGGCGTGACCTTTCCGGGCAAGATGCGCTCAGAGCTGTCGAATCACAACACAGGAACCGCTGGCACAATCAGAACTCGTTACGTATTTCTGAAGGAGGGACTTCATAGAACAAGGAAGGCATCAGCCCGTTTTTATGACAGTGGAAACAGCGGTATACAGATAAGTAAATTATGTGAAAAATACTGTGTTTTTTTACACGCGAAACATGAACACATGTTATATTGCACACTATAAACACAATCAAAGCTTCAAAAAACCACGAAAAACGGGAACTTTAAAAATGCTTGGTTAAAAACAACCCAAGTTGGGTTGAAAATGGACAAACACAGCGATTGGGTTAAATGTTTGGCCAACGTGCTGGGCAGTTTTATTTAAACCAAATATTGTTTAAAATTTACAATATGGCTGGCTTAAAATTAACCCAAAATAGGATGGAAATTAAAAATCAAGACACATAATTAATAGAGGCAACAATAATAATCAAATGGTGAACATTTATCACTAAGTAATTTAATAAAAGTTTGTTTAACTGCACTAAAAATGCTGGGTTAAAAACAACCCAAGTTGGGTTTAAAATGGACAAACCCAGCGATTTGGTTAAATGTTTGCCTAATGTCTGGGCAGTTTTATTTACAGGTTTTCTCAGTCACTTTGGTACATTTCTCAAATCATCCTTGACATTTGCAAAACAGTAAGTGCATTTTTCAAAACAACTCGTACAAATAGCAAAACACCATGGATTACCTGCAAAAGCCAGTCTCTTGCTTAAAATCCTTAGTTCATCTCTCAAAAATAATTATCTGTGTCAATGAACATGTCAGTGCCATCAGAATGACAAGTCCTTGTGTCATTGTGTACGGTGTACTCTGGAGGGATGTTCTGATGTAAACTATGGCTACAGTTTTGGTGACAATTATTGTAAATTGTAGGTTACACCTTAGTGTATATGGGAGTTTGACTGCAAGAGACTGGAAAAGATTCACATTTACGCTTTTACTGTTTGTACTGTAATTTTTTTGACAGACCATGTCTTTGCGATACAGAAAGGAAAAGACAGCACTGCATAGCACAAAGAAAAAAACAAAACAAAAGTAGAAATGTGAACATAGGACAATCTCCTTAGGGAAAACTGTACATGCAGTGCTGTAGGAATTACAGTGCAGGCTTCCTACACCTCCTGACGTTCCTGTCTGTTGGGCCACAAATTCTCATGCACATCACAACGAATATCTTCTCTTGCGATGCAGCGTGGAACGAATCTTTTAGAGTGTCTTATCCAGCCTCTGCAGGCATCTGCTGTGATGTAATCACACGCTGCATCCATGGCAGCCAGAAGGGTCATCTGTGTATGTGGCTGGCGATCATACACTTTCCATCTCCATGCTGAGAAAAATTCCTCAATGGGGTTAAGGAATAGAGAGTAGGGTGCGAGGAACTCCATCAGCATCCTGTTGCGGGCTGCAAACCATTGCCTGATGATGTTGGAGCGATGGAAACTGACATTGTCCCAAACTATCACGTACTTTGGCAGGTCATCTCCAATCTGACCCCTCTCTTGTTCAGGGATGAGATCCCTGTAGTGAGTGTCTAAAAAGGTGACAAGACGCTCTATATTGTAGCACACCATTCTCAGAGATAGCAGCACCCATGGTTATGTTACCGCCCCGCTGGCCTGGCACATCAACTGTAGCTCTGTGGCCGATGATATTTCGACCACGCCTTCTGCGTTTCGTTAGGTTGAAGCCAGCCTCATCCATGTAGATGAAGCTGTGCGGTGGTTCACTTGCTTCCAGTTCCATTATACGCTATATCCAGAAGACACAAAATGAGTTTTATGAATTACATGCATTTTCATTTTGGCCAAGATACAGTTACATCAAATGTATACAGCACATATTGCATCTTCTTTTGCCATAGCAAATGTGTAAAGGTCACACTTACTGTACTGTATATCACAATACGATGTTGTACTGTTTACTGTGAGGTTCAGTTGCTGCATGCTCATACATGTTTTACCTGTACATACTGGTAGTGCAGCTCCTTCACCCTTTCACCATTTCTTTCAAATGGAACAGTGTACAGCTGCTTCATATTCATTTGGTGTCTTTTCAGCACCCTGTCAATGGTTGAGATGCTGACTGTTTGGGTGTTTGCAAAGATGCTGTTGTCCTCTATAATGGCACTCTTTATTTCCCTTAGTCTTATGGCATTGTTTTCTACAACCATGGTGCAAATAGCCTCCTCCTGTTCAGGTGTGAAAAGGGGCCCTCTGCCACCCCTGTGAAGTTGTCTTGCAGCCTATGTGGAAACAATATAGTAACGCAAAACACAAAATTGAGTAAGATAAAATGTCACTTTTTAAAGTATACTTACTGTATGTTGTAAAATGCAAGTGGAATACTGTAATATTGTATGAAGCATTACAGAAAGTATACAGTATTACAGTACAGTGCCTATTGTTAGATTACATACCTGTTCTGTTGACGAAAAGTCTGAATGATTGAGGACGCAGTTTGTTCTCCCAACATTTGGCTGCACCCTTCGACCAGCCTCGGCCTTTGTAAGCCCATGATTGACAACGTGGTCTACAAGTGTGGCTCTTATCTCATCAGGAACACGCATATGTCCTTGGCCTCTTCCTCTGTTTTGCCTCCCAACTCCTCCGGCATGCAGCCTCACTCCTCTTCCTCTTCTTCTTCTCTCTGGCTGTTGACCCCGTCCAATTCCTTGTCCTTCTACTGTCAGATGTTGTAACATTGTGTTGTGCTCCGGCTATGTATATACTTGCCAGCTGATGGTTCATGAGATGCACCTTTGTTAGAGAAAGTCAAGATTCTCCTGGGAGCAATTTACCAATTCAGGACAGATTTAGAAAAAAAAGGTCTAATGGAAATGTATAGAAATATGCTTGACATATTATGACAACTTGTTCAACCATTTTGCATGTAAAGTCTTATGCTATGAACTAATGCCTAAATATGGTGGGGGGTGAGACTATTCAAAAGAGACCCATTATAATACATTTTGATCAACATGACATAAGCAATTGATAATGTAGGAAACAGCAGAGAATTGTACATAATCATTTGCATGGATGTACCAAAGCATTTGCTACTTGTTCAAAGAGATGAGAAACTGCTTTTTTGATGCGCACAAGTGACACAATGATGTGACGATTGAACAGGTAGTTTTGACAATTTCAATTCTGATCTGAAGAAATGTACCAAAGTGACTGAGAAAAAAATATAACTCAACTATTGTTTAAAAATTACTATATGGCTGGCTTAAAATTAACACAATGGGTTGAAAATTAAAAATTAGACACATAATTACTAGAGACAACAATAAGAATTAAAAGGTTAACATTTATTGATAAGCAATTTAAAAAAATGTTTATTGTTTAATTGTTATTTGGGTTCATTTTAAGCAAGCAATACAGTAATTTTTAAACACTAGTTGAGTTAAATAAAACTACCCAGTTGCTGGTTTTGTCCATTTTCAACCCAACTTGGGTTGTTTTTAACGCAGCATTTTTTTTTTTTTTTTTAGAGTGTAGTTTTAGCTGGTTGCAAAGGTATTGTTATGCAGATGCTAATGTGTTCTGTTTTTAACATGGCTTTTTGTTTTCTTTTTTCTCTCTTCTCTCTCTTTTAACATTTTGCTATGTTGCTGTTAGGATGTTCTGAAAGGTTACTAGATGGTTTCTTACAGGCCCGAGCAAAAAGACTCTGGTGCCTCTCGGGACTGATCACTTGTAACAGTAATAGTGCACCTCTTCTCAACAAGCCAGATGCTTTTTGAGGTATCATTAATCAACAAAGTTTAAAACATTTGGGATTTACAACAAAGTGATGTTTGCTTTAGCAGTCTCATTTTTGTAATGCTCCGACCTTGAAGATTTTATTTTATCAGTAAAATATTCTGAAATGGAGACAGACAGACCAACAGACCAATAGATAGATAGATAGATAGATAGATAGATAGATAGATAGATAGATAGATAGATAGATAGATAGATAAACAAATGCATGCCATTGGCTTGTTGAACAGACCTGGTAAGTTGTGTTGTGGAGAAATTCCATTTCAGGGTTCACTGACCTTTCAAGAACCGCTCACCCAGGAGGAAGTGTAATGCATGCCCACTCGTAAAACTTGTCAGTTGAATCAATTTCCCCATTTCAATTACTGTCCACAAAACTTGCTCGATCTCAGTTTTACACAGAAACATGTTAGCATTCAACCATGACTGTTAATCTGTAAAATTGTATCATTTTACATTGTAGCATAGGGAAAAAAAACAGTTAAAATGCCACAAAATTACTACTAAAACCATGTAGCTCTGAAAATGCTACATCTATTCTCATGTGATTTACAAAGTAGCACACTGCCCACTAAATACACTGTATTTAGCTTTCAAACTGATAAATACAGAGATCAGTTGACATCGGGAAGGACAAGCATCACCTCTGCTTGTAGGGTGCAATGGAGTGGAACCTATTTTTGTCAAAATTTTCCATTCTGTCAAATAAACATGTCTTTGATGAATCATGAAGTCTATCATAAGAGGCACAGCTACATATTCCCTTAGATGTCAAATTCCCTTTAGCATTTCCAGGCATATTTTAACAAATCTCTCCTGTCAAGGTAGACAGTTATGGAACCGCAGGCTCACAAAAACCTTTTGAGTGATGAGTAATGCGAGACAAAACAATGAAGCAAGTCATAGAGGGGAAATTATTCAAATATTTGTACCTTGCAACAGGGAGAAGTGTAGAAGGTCTCCAGATAATGTTTTTTCAATCATTAATGTGTAGCCAAATCTGACTGATTTATTGGTAGATATGATACCATGTTACCTTAAAAGTACCTTTTTATTTATTTATTTTTGGCCTTTTCAAGACAAACGTAAGGGATCAAAAGTGAAGAAAGAAAAAGAAAAAGAACATCAAGAAAGCAGCTGGTGTTCCATCCAAAGCACATGTGTCAAACTTCATTCCTGAAGGGACACTGTCCTGCAGAGTTTAGCTCCAACTAGTTCCAAAACACCTGCCTGGACATTTTTAGTAATCATGAAGACCTTAGTTGTGTCTCAATCAGATCCCTAGCTCCCTAGGTTGTGAGTCTGTATATCATGTACACAAATTCAGGCACTGGTGAGGACCCTTGCTCACTACACATTGGGACACTGATGGATCTATTTTAACATCCTCATTGCACAACATCATGTCTGGTATTTCTGAAAAACCAGATCTCTCTTTGTTTCACCCATTTCTGCTAAGGTCCCGAGGAATTTTTATGGCAGTCTCTGGCCAACCTTAGGAAGTAGTGTCTAGATGGGTGAAGGGTAATAACTGCCTGTGGACCAATGAGAAGTCTTGTCCTTCCCAGGCTTGGTACAAGAGGTCTTCTTCTTACCCTCTAAGACAGGTCTGGATGTTGTCCTTACATCTTTATCTGATGGCGTTGGACAGTTTGTTTGTGTTAGTCCACCAAGATCCAATCAAAATGTAGCAAACCTTTGTCCACTGTTATGGACAGAGAGGGGCCTGGACATAAACTGGGCCCTAGAATGTGCTGTTCACTACAGTAAGCAAGCAAAGACAATAGCGAAAAATGGCAGATGGAGCGATAATAACTGACATGATCCATGATTACATGAAATTTTTAGTGATATTTGTAAATTGTCTTTCTAAATGTTTCGTTAGCATGTTAAATGTGGTTACAGTTACCATCGTTTATTACTGTATTCATGGAGACAAGACTGTCGTTATTTTCATTTTTTAAACACTTGCAGTCTGTATAATTCATAAACACAACTTCATTCTTTATAAATCTCTCCAACAGTGTGTAATGTTAGCTTTAGCCACGGAGCATAGCCTCAAACTCATTCAGAATCAAATGTAAACATCCAAATAAATACTATACTTACGCGATTAGACATGCTGCATGACAAACACTTTGTAAAGATCCATTTTGAGGGTTATATTAGCTGTTTGAACTTTTTTTATGTTGAGGCAAGCTCGAGCTCTTGGGGCGTGGAGCACGAGAATTAAAGGGGCTGCAGCCTGAATCGGCATATTTATAATGATGCCCCAAAATAGGCAGTTAAAAAAATGTATAATAAAAAAAAAAAAAACTATGGGTTATTTTGAGCTGAAACTTCACAGACACATTCAGGGGACACCTTAGACTTATATTACATCTTTTAAAAACATGTTCTTCGGCACCTTTAAAGCTATATCAGTGAAAACTTGTGATATATGGTTTTCTGAGCACACACATCCAAAGCATGCACACAGAAAGCTGTCTATCAGACAGTGCGTCCTGTGAGTAACAAACTAACTTCTCTTTCACGTCTTTTTTGCTCTTAAACTGTCAAATACACACAAGATAACATCAAAAACACACAAAGTTCACATAAACACAGTCTGTTATGTCTGTGAATGTAAACAGCAGGGACAGAAATCGCTTGTGTATATTAGATCTGTGTATTAAAGTGACAGCAGCATAATATACAGTACCTAATGGTGTATGTGCTGTTAATATGAACCATACAACAAAAGAAAAACAGAAAATCACTCACTGCTCTTGATTAAATACCTTTAGTAGGTTTAATAAGAATACATTTCTGACTTGAAAACTGCTGTTAAATGATCTGGGGTGCGTTTCCCATAGTGAACTATGGTCACAAGTTGCATCATTACCAATAGAGTTCAAATGGGACTTACGACCATGGTACACCAAAGATGCTTTTGGGAAACGCACCCCTGCCGAGGAGATAAAAATGGCGGACTGTGTACAGCTCACTCAGTGCGGGGTCTATGCTAAAAAGGCAGAGTCCGTCAGCAGTCATGGGCAGGGCCTAAACATTTGTGATGTCACATTGCTAGAATCTGCAAACGGCACTGCTTATGATTTATGGGGATTGCAAAAGAGGAGTGGGTATTTTTTTTTATTTTTTTTTTTTTTACCATTATAGGTGGTTGTGTACACACACTTCCATGTTCAAACAACATGTAAAAGTGAATTTTGCATAATAGGTCCCTTTTAAAATACATTATGATAAATACTTTTCTTGTTACATATACTTGCAACATTTCAGCGATGAGCAAGCTACTATATCCATTACCTGTTTAGCAATGTATGTTTATGCTGAAATATAATAATGGTTTGTTTTTTTCAAAACATCTATCACTTGTTGTCATTATGTTAACTTCTGTTAAGGGAACATAGTGAGCATTGATGCTCCCCAGTTTTTATGGTGCATTGTGGGACTTTTTAAGGGAGCGAACATTTCAGTGCACTGGAAGAATTTTGCTTTTGAGACAGTTCTGATCAGTGCCTGACTACTGAACTAGAGATCCAACCCGATCTCACGGCAATTTGTACGTATTTTACGAGGTGGCTAATTTGTACGAATTCATACGACCTCACTCGTAAGAATTCATATGTTTTTTGCTAAATCGTATGTATTTTAAGAGTTTATAAATTCGTATGAATTCATACGAGTGACCTACCCCAAACCCCGCCCCTAAACCTACCCATCATTGGGGTTTAGACAAATCGTACGAGTGAGGTCATACGAATTCATATGAATTAGCCACCGCGTAAAATACGTACGAATTGGTCGTGAGATAGTGTTGAGAGAGCTGATTGAGGAGCACCCCTTGAGTAGCCTGTTCAGGTGTGTTTAATTAGACTCTGCAGGACAGTGGCCCTCCAGGAACTGAGTAACGTGCTCGTATGATAGATTATTTTTTACCACTAGTATCCTACTGTATCGGGCAGGTGTTATACAGGGTTGTTGGCTGCATCCTGGCAGTGATCCACAGCATGCAGTACGATGAAGGGTTCTTCTGTAAATTGTTGATAAAATAACCTGTTATTGCTCTGTGTTCACCCCGGGTTACGCTTTGTTCGCTCTATCCCACATGTGTCCATTTAAAGGTTGAGTGTTATGATTTAGGCCCATTCAGTGTCAGTTATTCATTGTTTTGAATCTAGTGCAGTATGATTAAGCTTAGAGAGCAAATGAAATCAGGATCATTTTAAGTTGTGTACATGATATCAATCAAATAATCTTGTTTTAAAATAGGCAGATTTAATTTTCTGATTGTATTATATGCTGATCAGAACAGTAAGAAAAAATTGGCCTTGTGGCTATTTACAGTATATAAAATCATATCATCGTATCTCCCATATCATTTCTCATAGATCAAGATAAATAATTTTCACATGTGAACACATATTCAGGAGAATCGGATCATTTATTATGTTGCCGGTTTTGTCCGCATTAACATTTATGAGTTTGCATTGCATACACAACACAAATGCATAATTTAAGAACTAAATATTATTTACAAATTCATATCATAATGCTTTATTGTCAACATATGCTCACTTATATGGTCTCCAGCACCCTTATAAAGTGCTAATAAATATTGTACCAAAGCTTCTGTCTCTAATGGTTTGTTCAAAGTGCTTTACTTTTCATCAAAAACAGCACTCGTAGCAGTTAAATGTGCTTTTAGGCATATCAGGTTCTGCCATCTTCTCTCTTCTCCAGCATTCTTCACAGCACATATTCATTACGTCTCTCTTGAGCCTCCCTGCGCCTCCATTTCAGAGCACATTCTACTGTCAATAACTACACGGGATGATATGTACTCCTCAACCGATTCAATTTCCTCATGCCCTTAGAAGAGTGGTCCTTGCAGAAGCAGTCGCGGTGGAAGATGTATGCCCCTGTCGACAGCAAATCTAATCAAGTGCTGTCTTGGGTATATCCTCACTGTGCTTGTTGGCTGTTTGCTAAAACAGCATATGGAGCGTGGTTAAAGAGACTACTGGCGCAGGTCAAATGTTGTCAACCAGGTTTGTTTCTCGTGGATTATACAAACAGCAGACATTTTAAGTAAAAGTAGCCTTTTTTTCGCACCTTGAGGTCTACTAGTGATAGCCAAGGTTACCCCCCAAAACAGTCATAATTTACTTTCACAAGTCCATTTTCCACCCTCACTCATGCCCACATGACATTTTTTGTTACTTTACCTTTTAAAATGCCTATGTAAACCCCATATGTTATGGTTGGCTAACACAAGCTGTGTACAACATCTAACAAATCTACCAAAATCTTACTCTTTTCGTTTTATGCCAATTGAGATTACATATATATATATATATATATATATATATATATATATATATATATATATATATATATATATATATATATATATAATTTTACTTAACTGCAACTGCGAGGGCCAAGTTAGTGAACACCAAATTCATTCATGCATCCTTTTCTTTACATTTATTTCCATTTAGAAGAAATAAGTAAACACAAAGTAATAGTAAGAGTAAAAGCAATAAAAGTAACAGCATTACTCCCTAAAAAAAGAAAGTAACTAATTGTGTTATTTAGTTACTTTTCATGGAAAGTAATGCATTTTTAGCCTGGGTTGGGCTTGCTTGTTTTTTAAAGGATTAGTTCACTTTGAAATGAAAATTAGCCCAAGCTTTACTCACCCTCAAGCCATCCTAGGTGTATATGACTAGGTTGGCTTATAATGGCTATCACTGCCATTATAAAGCTCGGATGCATCAGGATATTTATTAATATTTCATGCGATTATGTTCATCAGAAAGAAGAAAGTCATGGCTTGAGGGTGAGTAAAGCTTGGGATAATTTTCATTGTAAAGTGAACTAATCCTTTAACACTCTGAGGTCTGAGGTATCGCCGGCGATACCACCGCGGTTTTTTTCTTACCAGTGTTAAAGAGACTCAAAATACTCTGTCAATGTTGCACATACAATTAAGAGTTATACACCATTTTAATCTGTGGAATATCTTCTTTTATTTGTGTACACTCAGAGTAAAAACAAAATGTTGTGCTTTTTGCAAAATAAAGAAAACTAACATTCAGCTAATGCGGCCACGCCCACGGAGCCAGCGCTATTCAGAGGCAAATTCTGAGGCAATGCATGCATTCATCGTCTCAATCGTGTATTTATTGTCTTGAAAAGTGTTTTGAATAGCCATAGTTAGCAATCTCTGGCCTCTGTTAGTTCGGTTAGTTCCTGGATTGCCTATTCTTCTTTAGCAGGCATTTGTGGACTAAAGGTGCACAGAGCGCCCTCCAGCTGCAAGTATGAATTGAAAACACAGTATCCAGCGCTTATAGTAATGACCTACTCCTCTGTATAGAAAATTGACAAACATATAAGAATCCATCAATATTTCTCCAAATGTGCATGCTTTTAAGCTAACAGCCTATATGAAATGCCATAGAGGTAACATAATTGTTCAGACGCGTTGCATCACACAAATACATAAAGAATATAATAGAATACCATTATTTTAAATTGTAATAATATTTCACAGTATTGCTGTTTTTTTCTGTATGTTTGATATACACCACATGATTACAGAGGGTTTTTTCACAGCCTACCTGACTGAAAGAGCTCATTATGCATTTCAGGTCATTATTATGTGATTCTTTTGTCTTCTCAGGTGTAAATGACCCATTATTCATGATGATTCACGCCTCCACACATACTGTGTTTCTTGACCAAAGATGTTTTAGAAAATTTAAATCTCTCTATTGTTTTATATGAAAGAGTAGTCAGCATAATTTTTTACATAATTTTGAAGCAAAAACTCTAGTCTACAACCTCCAATACCCAGAAGTCTTGTGAACACAGATTTAATATTATTGTTTTGGCCTTATTTCAGTGACTTAAGTTTTTTTTTTTTTTTTTCAATAACCACGCATAAACGTTATTCCTTCAAAAACACAAACATGTACATACAAGTTCCTCACATATTATGGTAGCCTAGTTTGTGCTGAATACAGTGTAATGACACTTTGGTCATTAATATGTTTATGAACAACTGAAAAAAGCACAAATGTCAGGGCATGTCAAAACTTCTCCAGGCCCCAAATCAGCCTCAGACTCCAGGGGGTTAATAACAAAAAACAAAAACAAAAGTTCTATTTTTGAAAAATATAAAGGCCCCTCACACCAAAAGTGGAATGAATAAGCATCAGGCTGAAGGAAATGCAAATACACACATGTACAGTAGGGGGACAATAAATGAGAAAACAATGTAACTTGTGTTAGTTATGTGAAAAATTTACTCATATGTTGTTGTAAATTTAAATGTAAAGCGTAATACTCAACTCATTACTTTAAAAAAGTGATCTGATTACAGTACATTTCCCAAGTTACTTGTAACGCTTTAGCCCCAACATGGTTAAAATGCTGCAAGTCACTATAAAAGTCATTGTACACATTATTATTTACAGTGTAATCTGGTTAATTTCTTCATCCACTCGTTAGCAATCATTTCATAATTTTTACAAAGAATGTCACAATTTCAGTATAGCATTTTGGATAAGATAAAAACCTGGCACATGGCAAATTTACACTAATTAAAGGAAATTAAATTTTTACTCTGAATTAATGACATTTATGTGTGAAAGTAGTTATAGATGTGCACTTTTGGACATAAACGGGTTAATGTTTTTTGCTATTTTATTTTAAAAAGATTGTATTTTTGAACAGGGGAAAAGTTTTCCGTACATTTATATTTTAAATGTTTCAAAAACTATTTTACGATGTGGCGATTTCATATAAACTGGTACAACGTGAATCGTACAAAAACAAATGATTAAAAAATAAAATAATAATAATAATTATGAAAGATGTACCCTAAACATACCTGTCACCGGGGTGTAAATAGATAATACAAAAAGTACAAATGAGATTAAATGAATTAGCCAATTTGCCGAAATGTAAAATACTTACGAATTGCCATGAGATTGTGTCAAAAGTCTAAAGTTTTCATGATATATAGATGTTTAGTGTTTGAAAATAGAACTTAAGATTGGCAGTCCCAGATATCTATGGCTTAAGCCATTATGGAGGATCCACACCTGGGAATGGGGTTATATGTAAGATCATAGAGCTCCATATTTACTGTCCTAACATGGATGTCTGTGGGTTCAAAGATTCCTTCTACCCCGAAGGCCATGTTGGTGCAATTTCTCAATGCACTTTCTCTGATCTTCTTTGACGTAATTTGTTTACCAACCTAAGAAGTTGCAACATCTCTCAAACATCCTGCTTGGCAAGGAAATGTAGCCTCACACAAAATACATAAATCAATCAACTTAGCACCAAGGCACAAATGACTTAAACAGATCAAACCGTGCTGGCGTTCTTCCTGGACACTGATGTCCTGTGGCTAGAACAGGTGCATTGTTAATGACAGCTGGATCTTTGAAGTCATGGCCAAACACAGCAGTTTCTAGAATTAGAGTATGGGGGAAATGACACAACATGAATTATTTACAAATGAGTCTGAAACCAATGATTTTTGAAGGAAAAAAAAAAAAAAAAATCAAAGTCATATCAGCAAATGGTGTTGAGAAGAAATGTATTGATTGTATAAATCATATGTAATTAGTGTTTCTGGTCAGTGCAATCTCATATGAGAAATTTTGCTATTGTGACTTTAATTTTTTGCACATTCTCAGTTCTATTCAGTAATCTGTCAATCCTTGGCAATCATACGGATATTGATTGAATGGCACAGGAAATATTATCTTGTGTTTGAATAACTCCAAAAATGTCTTCAAATGCAGTATGCTGAGATTTTTTATTACATTTTAGCTGTCTCAGTTCGAAGACTGCATCCTCCGGCATTTGTTGGCCGCATGTTTCCATCCAACTATTTTTATGCACATTTTGTGATGTCGCATAAAAAACAAAAACAAAGACTCAAACGGCAAGATGCACATAGATTCTAAAAAAGCTCATGTATTCAAGTGAGTTACATTTTTTTATCCAATAAGAAGACATATGCATAAACTACGATGTAAACACAATTACAGAATAAATCCCTCGATGCACAACAAAAACTCATATGACTTCGCCTCAACAGTGAATGTGATTGGATGGACTAACCAGCAGACCAGTCACGTTGCACAGCATCTTAAACACTGTGAGCCCGGATTTTGTATCTAATTAAACCATTTACAATATGCTTAAAATATTTAAGTTTGACTGCCATTTATAGTATAAGATATAAGTAGATTCTACTAATTCGTAGACATATTTGAATATGTGAATAAATTTAAGTTTAATGAACTCAATTAGCAGGTAACACTCAACCTGGGAAAAGGTGAGCTGGCACACAGAATTCAATACCATTCATATTTTTAACTCAGGAGTGTAAACAAACCATATAGTTTTGATGCACTTTGTTGTGATTCATGTGTTTAACAATAAGTTAATTGGATAAAACAAACTCATTTTGCGGGGAAAATGTTTTCAGGACATGAAAATTAATATTTGGAATTGAACTGAAATAAAACAAAGTTGTGTGAGTGTACCTTTATTTGTTTATTTGTTTACATTTTCTAGTTTAACAAATTAAAAAAAAATGATATGCATTTAAAATTAGTACATTGAACTTAAATATACTAGTACATGTAATGACTGCAAATTAATTGATTGTACAAAACATTTTAAGTTAAATTAACTGAAATTTTTAAGTTCACAGTACTTATATTTTTAAAGGCAACCAGTTTCCTCAAAAATGTTAAGTAAATTCAGCTTATCCATGTTTACAGTGAATGTTGGTTTGATCATTCTGAAATGGCTGAGCCACAGTCTGTCATCAAAATGATTTGGTTTAATTCCCTCCCATGAAGAGTCTCACATGACTGCATTCCCAAACACCAGCATCCGAACGCAAGAGAACATGCATTGCGTTTTGTCTGCATGCTCTAAGATGCAATCCATTTATGATGCAGGGAAAAACAAAGCCACAGTTCCTTCACCAACTGCAGCAACTTCCATTTTTGTTAAAAATTAGTCCATTTATACAAAATATACTTCCATTTTTATCACTAATGTTTTGCACCAATTTTTTGTTTTGTTCTCTTCAGCACATTTTATCCGCAAATGTTTTATGCAATATTCAAATTTTGCGCAGTTAAAGGTGCCCAAGAATGCTTTTTCACAAGATGTAATATAAGTCTAAGGTGTCCCCTGAATGTGTCTGTGAAGTTTCAGCTCAAAATACCCCATAGATTTTGTTAAATTAATTTTTTTAACGGCCTATTTTGGGGCATCATTAACTATGCACTGATTTTTTCAGCGCGCCGCCCCTTTAATTCGCGTGCTCCCTGCCACACGAGCTCTCGATTATATTACAGCACATTTACAAAGTTCACACAGCTAATATAACCCTCAAATGGATCTTTACAAGATGTTCGTCATGCATGCTGTATGCATGCTTCGAATTAGGTGAGTAAAGTATTTATTTTGATGTTTATATTTGATTCTCTATGAGTTTGAGGCTGTGCTCCGTGGCTAAAGCTAACATTACACACTGCTGGAGAGATTTATAAAGAATGAAGTTGTGTTTATGAATTATACAGACTGCAAGTGTTTAAAAATGAAAATAGCGACGACTCTTGTCTCCGTGAATTCAGTAAGAAACGATGGTAACTTTAACCTCATTTAACAGTACATTAGCAACATGCTAACGAAACATTTAGAAAGACAATTTACAAATATCACTAAAAATATCATGCTATCATGGATCATGTCAGTTATTATTGCTCCATCTGCCATTTTCGCTGTTGTTCTTGCTTGCTTACCTAGTCTGCTGATTCAGCTGTGCAGATCCAGACGTTACTGGCTGCCCTTGTGTAATGCCTTTCATAATGTTGGGAACATGGGCTGGCATATGCAAATATTGGGGGCGTACACCCCGACTGTTATGTAACAGTCGGTGTTATGTTGAGATCCGCGTGTTTTCCGGAAGTCTTTTAAACAAATGAGATTTACATAAGAAAGAGAAAGCAATAGAGTTTGAAACTCAATGTATGTCTTTTCCATGTACTGAACTCTTGTTATTCAACCATGCCGAGGTAAATTCAAATTTTGAATCTAGGGCACCTTTAAATTGGATGGAAACATTCAGAAAAACATTAGACCATTACAAAACTGACAATTATTCCTCACGAGTCATATACTTTCTTTCTTATTTTGGGATGTAATGGTTACTTTTCTGAAATGAGGCAGCTTCAATGACGTACAGTATGCCTCTGGATGCAGCTTTCGAAATGAGACACAGCTTTAGTTTTGATGTATTTAGTAGTGATGCTTTAGTTAGCATGCAGACAGGCATTAAATAGTTTGTGCATTAAAACCCTTCTAAAAGAGCCATCTTTAACCCACCATATACATTCACACAAACATGCTTAGCAGTCGTCACACTGTTTTTTGAGCGTCTTACTGTATTTTTAAGACAGCTCAACTTGCTTTATTTGAATGCTAGAACAGATTCTGTGTCTGCATGTTGTAGTTCTTGATGTTTACCAGCTATTGCATGCCATCATTGTATTTAATCTGAAAGAGAAAATAAGATCCAACAAGAACTGATATCACCCGTTGAAACCAGCTGACAGAAGGGGCACAATAAAGACACTTGTCATCTGCTTTTAATCTCACTCCCTGCACGTTCACCTCACATTTGTGCATTTAGCTTAACACTTCTTTTAACACAGCCATTGGGATTGATCCATGACATTTTTACCACGAGCAGGAATCTCTTCGGAGCCGACATGCCGTCTTCATGAATCATGCGATCAATGACAAAGATCGGCACATGGATCAATAACGGCAGCAGATCACATGGAAAGCTCATGCTATGGTCTTCATGCTCTAGTTGCTGATAAAGTATAGAGCAGAAACGCTTCGTGAGATCCATGCAGACGTTCTCTTCAAGGTTGACTACGGAAGGTTTAATGCTATACAAAGTTTTACAAAGAAAGCTACTGCACTTTTCACATGTTTAAAATCATGTAAAGTCACATAAGGTCAAGTTTCCAGTCATATCAGTGGCCTAGAAAAAAATGTTTTATTCTGTGTAAAGTGGAAAAGATCTATTCGCATCAATAGTGTTATTTAATGTAAGTTTTGATTATTGCAGGTTTGCATACAGCTCTGTTTGTATGTCCTTGTGTTGATTAATTTAAACAAATCTCTAAGGGGCCGTTTACACGACACCATTTTCAACTAAAAATTGAAAACTTTTAATGCATTTTGGCCGTTCATTTACACAACAACGGTGTTTTGGTGGGCTGAAAACGCAAACTTTTAAAAAAGGGGTTTCAAAGTGCAAGTTTTTGAAAACGGTCTCCGTGTAAACAACAAAAACGCGAATGTCTGAAAATGATGACATCATGCACATGTGCATTACATGTTCAGTAGATGTTCACTTCAGCAGAATACAGTGTTTTTAGTCATTTTCACAGATTCATATGAATGGAGATCATTTTGACAATGGTACACGGAACTCAAAGGAAAACTTCTCAGTTTGTCGTCTAAACTAAATCATTATTATTATCATCATCTTATTTATACCTATTTCTTTATTCAATATTCTTTATTTATATTCTTGTTTATTTAATATATATATTCCATATTATTTCATTATTTTTTCTTAACTAAAGGACTGTCACAAATTATTTAATAAAATTGTATTTGATGCAAAAGGAAAAAGAAGCAAATGTAAAAGTTGCGTGCATGTTTGTCATATTGGGACACCATACCTTGCTGTCATTGTGAAGTTGTATTGAATACTAGAATTTATATGTAATGAAACTGATGGAAATTAATGAATAGTATGACCTAACAATTTGTAATGATCTTGACATAACTTTTTTCTTGTGGTTTTGACTTTTTTTTTTTTTCTTGTCATCTTAAAAGTCTCAAAATTCACAAGATGCTTAATTGTAAAATAAATATTTAATACTTTATTAAAATATAAAACAATCATTTAAGATAATACATTTTTATTATTTTATTTATAACATATTATATTGTATTTGGAGTCAGTTTGTTCTGTTGCACCACAAAGTGTTAAGAAAGGTACTTACAGTATATAAAATTAAGATCGGTTAACTTGCATTAAGCCACAGAAAAAGTTCTTGATTAAATTAATATATATATATATATATATATATATATATATATATATATATATATATATATATATATATATATATATAATGTATGTGTGTGTGTAAATAATTTAATGTAATGCCATAGTGTAATGCCATTTCATGCATTCTGACTTATTTACACTGTTGCATTCTCATGCTAAACATGGCCAAAGTTTCAAAACATGAGTTGGACGTATGACAGAGTATTTCTGTGCCAAATCCACTACTTACGGTTTCGGACCAGGTTTTGAAGAGTTTTTTTTTTTTTTTTTTTTTTCTCGAGTATGGCCTGTATGACGTCAAAAGAGAGCGGAATTCCTCGTACAGGCACTTCTCTGATATGCATGCACACACACATGACCCAGAGCAAGAGCACGTCCATCAACACCCTTCATTCGGGATACGAAAGTGAGAGATTTTACAAAAAAATTTTTCCGGGGCAGCAATGGAGTTTGTTTGCACGTATGTTTGTTTGTTCCCGGGAATTTTCTGATGAATGCTTTGTAAACAAGTCCCAGTTTGGCGTCTCTATGTGACTCTTTAGCTCCCCCCACAGCACTGACGGCAGACACGCCTCGAGCTCGGCTTTTCTTGGAAAGATTCGGTTTAACGTATCTATCTTTTATAAATATGCTAAAACTAAAGACTTTTCGGAGATATGAAGGATGCATTGATTAAACTTAAAACAAATAAACTTGCAACTTGTTCTTAAAACAAAGAAAGCAGAGGTATAAAGGTATAAAAGAATGAGAAAGCATTTTAAATACTTTTTTTATGCCTTTTTTTATACTTTTTTTTTTTTTTTTTGTATGCAAGAGCACAAGATCATTAGTTTTTTTTTTATTATTATTATTCTTTTTTAATCCATGCATTTACCTTTACATCTATGCATTTGCCAGATGCTTTTATCCAAAACCATTTGCATTGCTTTCAAGGTAACATAGATTTTATCAGTTGCATTCCCTGCATGGGAATCAAACCCTTGACCTTGCTGGCGCCATGCTCTACTGTTTAAGCTGAATGTATTAGAGAATACTTTATTTTTACTGTAAGTATGCAAAAAGAATCACAAATGCATCATAAGAAGGCAATAATCCATGTAGTACACTATAGGCTGTTGTATTGTGTATAAACACTTTGAAAAACCTACAAATGTATTGCGCATTTCCATAACTGATCAAGTGGCTATTTAGACCCTATACTTTAGTGGTCGCTTACAGCCACTTCAGATCCCTCAGTGTTACAGTTCAACCGGTTATTATGATGGGTTTAATTACAGCTGTAATTAATTATATTCATATTGTATAATTGAAGCAAATAACATGAGGTGTTATCGCCTTTCACTTCTGCTGGGGACGTACTTTCTGTTTTGATCACAGACTCGCTCACACAGGAGCTCCAAGGTGCAGCTTTCCTCCCTAGACCTCATTGCGGATTCAGAACACACATCTACACAGTCCACAACTACCACAATAGGGACAATTGAGAGGGCTGATGTTGCAGCTAGACACACTTAATGGAAACTGCAAGCTTTGTCATATCTAAAGATAACAACTGATCTGATGTCAGCTGAAGACAATGGCCACTCATTAATCTTTGTGACAGGAGTTGTAGACAATATGTTCGAGCCTGGGCGTCTCAAATCATGTAGTATGAGACTTGGGCCGGTTACAGAATGTTGATTTAGCCTGGCCAGCTCTTCATTGTTGTTCACGAGGCCTGGAAACGCATGCGGAGGACTTAAATTAGGAAGAATTAATGGATATGCTGATAAGGGAATGTTTTAGGTTAGATGTCCAATGCTTATCTCAGACTAGACTTATGTTTGATCCTATATTAATCAGTGTTATCAGAGGTTTAGATTGCACAAATGTATGGAAAGGCAATGGGTAAGGAATCAATTAACAGATAATCTGGTTCCATCGCAGAAGTTTTTTAAGCAATTTTGGTTTCAATAGATGCAATATCTGAACGCGTTATTTAATATCGTCAATTAATTTTTCTGTAATGAGAGGTGGGATTAGTGGTGACATGCCTCGGGCTTTTTATTTATGCAATTAAAAAGGAGGTTAAAAGATTAAAGAGGAAAAAGGGGTTGTGTAGTCAGAGACTGGGTTCTGGGTAACACTGAACAATACGTTGATGGTATTTATTGTACACTGGAAAAAAAATGGTGTAGAAACAATGTTCACTCAACAATTTGTAGTAAATTTCACAAAGAAACTGCAAGTAATATTAAATTAAACATGAAATTTTGAAATAGAAAGACTGAAATAGTATTTTCTAGTAAAACAACTTTGAAAAATTATGTTTAGCATGTATTATGAACACACATGAATTAACATTTTGTATAATAACGTGTTATTAAGTATTTGTAGAAATATACATTTACCTAGATTAATACATACTGTAAATGTATAATTGTCAGTTTATGATACCTAATTAAAGGGTTAGTTCACCCAAAAATGAAAATTATGTCATTAATTACTCACCCTCATGTCGTTCCACACCTATAAGACCTTTGTTCCTCTTCGGAACACAAATTAAGGTATTTTTGATTAAATCTAATGGCTCAGTGAGGCCTGCATTGCCAGCAAGACAATTAACACTTCCAGATGCCCAGAAAGCTGATTTAAATCAGTTCATGTGACTACAGTGGTTCAACCTTAATTTTATGAAGTGATGAGAATACATTTTGTGTGTCAAAAAACAAAATAATGACTTTATTCAACAATATCTAGTGATGGGCGATTTCAAAACACTGCCTCATGAAGCTTCGAAGCTTTACAAATCTTTTGTTTCGAATCAGTGGTTCGGACCGCGTATCAAACTGCCAAAGTCACGTGTTTCGGTAAACGAGGCTTTGTTACATCATAAGTGTTTCGAAATTTCAATGGTTCACCGCTGGGGGGCGTGACTTTGGCAGTTTGATACTCCGAAACACAATATTCAGCAAAAGATTTGTAAAGCTTTGACGCTTCATGAAGCAATCGCCCATCACTAGATATTGTTGAATAAAGTCATTATTTTGTTTTTTTGGCACACAAAATGTATTCTCATCACTTCATAACACCTCATGTTATTTGTTATTTGAATTTTGTTTGGCGCACAAAAAAGTATCCTCGTTACTTCATAACATTAATGTTGAACCACTGTAGTCACATGAACTGTTTTAAATATGTCTTTAGTAGCTTTCTGGGCATCTGAAAGTGTTAATTATCTTGTTGGCAATGCAGGGCTTACTGAGCCATCAGATTTAATCAAAAATATCTTAATTTGTGTTCCGAAGATGAACGAAAGTCTTACAGGTGTGGAATGACATGAGGGCGAGTAATTAATGACAGAATTTTCATTTTTGGTTGAACTAACCCTTTAACTAATGTTAATGATTTGAATCTTATTCTTTTTTATTTCTTATATCTGTGACCATTTAAAGAGCATGCAATATCAACCACATATTGTTGCAAATGTTTATTTACTGGCTTCATCTGTTGAAACACTTCTGGCTTTTCCCTGTTCCTCTTTACAAACAAAAACATCCTGCTGCCCATATACAGTATGACACTTTCAGGATGTAATTGACATCAAATCTCTCTTCTTCACTGGTCATAAGCACTCAAAAACACCCTTTTTCTTTGTAGATGAATTGAACAGGGATTATAAGAGTGTTTTGCTGCTGAATGCACATCAGGTCAGCATAATTTAGTGGAAAATGGCCATGCATGATGATGAAATGCTAAGTAAACATGAAAGTCCATCAATACTCCTCTGAATGTGCACACATTTGGACTAAAAGCTCTAATGGACATTGCTTAGAAATCGAACATGCAATATGAAATATTGAGAAATTTGTCATTGCAAGCTTACATTTATTTATTTATTTTTTTAAATGCATGTTTAATTTGTATTACTGACACAAATTATATTAGCATTGCTGGAACCTTTTGAAGCTGATGTATTTACCTTTTTAAAGGATATCTACCGTTTGTAAAGATTCATAGTTTTTTTATTTAAATATTAGAAGTATTACAGTACAATATGCAGTAAATGAAAACAGATGTAAGGGTGGGAATCATGTGTGCCAACAGGAAAATCTAAAAAAAAAAAAAAAAAAATACAGGCATTGTACAGTTGACTACTAAAGGTGCCCTCACAATACATGATAATCAGGATGAATCTTATCAGATTTTGCTGTGGTGTGATGTGTGTTAAGAGTGACTGAATCTGAGTGACGGAAAAACGTCAGGGCCACACTGATCTCAAATCAGAAAACGCGGACGCACTCTGTAGATTGGAATGAAACAGTTCCAAATCAGAAAACGAGCTGATGGAAGCATAGCATGACTTCATCCATACCGGTTTTGTTTTCTCCACAAATTTTCTGTAAAATCAGTCCAAACACTATTATTGCAGTTTCTTCTTGCCCGTCATTCCCCATGTTTGTTTACTCTAAAGTCACGTTTGGCGACAAGAAATTTGGCAAAATTTTCCGTGTTCACAGTTGGGACTCTGGTTGTGTGCGAATAGAATCTATTAGTGTGTGGTGTGCTGTCTTGATCACATCATGACACTCCACACGCTATAGGAACAAAATTCTTAAAAGGGACCTATTATGCAAAATTCACTTTTACATGGTATTTAAAGGTGCCCTAGAACGTTCTTTCACAAGATGTAATATAAGTCTAAGGTGTCCCCTGAATGTGTCCGTGAAGTTTCAGCTCAAAATACCCCATAGATTTTTTTTAATAAATTTTTTTTTAACTGCCTATTTTGAGGCATCATTAACTATGCACTGATTCAGCGCGTCCCCTTTAAATCCTTGCGCTCCCTGCCCCCCCGAGCTCTCGACTATAATACAGTGCATTTACAAAGTTCACACAGCTAATATAACCCTCAAATGGATCTTTACAAGATGTTCGTCATGCATGGATCGGATCATGTGAGTATAGTGTTTATTTGGATGTTTACATTTGATTCTGAATGAGTTTGATGGTGCTCCATGGCTAAAGCTAACATTACACACTGTTGGAGAGATTTATAAAGAATGAAGTTGTGTTTATGAATTATACAGACTGCAAGTGTTTAAAAATGAAAATAGCGCCGGCTTTCTTGTCTCCGTGAATACAGTAAGAAACGATGGTAACTTTATTAACCACATTTAACAGTACATTAGCAACATGCTAACGAAACATTTAGAAAGACAATTTAAAAATATCACTAAAAATATCATGTAATCATTGATCATGTCAGTTATTATTGCTCCATCTGCCATTTTTTGCTGTTGTTCTTGCTTGCTTACCTAGTCTGATGATTCAGCTGTGCACAGATCCAGACGTCCTGCCCTTGTGTAATGCCTTGAACATGAGCTGGCATATGCAAATACTGGGGGTGTACATATTAATGATCCCGACTGTTATGTAACAGTCAGTGTTATGTTGAGATTCGTCTGTTCTTCAGAGGTCTTTTAAACAAATGAGATTTACACAAGAAGGAGGAAGCAATGGAGTTTGAGACTCACTGTATGTCATTTCCATGTACTGAACTCTTGTTATTCAACTATGCCAAGGTAAATTCAATTTTCCATTCTATGGCACCTTTAAACATAAATGTGTGTCGGCAGTGTGTGTTCACATCCATGCTATAATAGAAAAATCCACCCAATCCTTTTTTTTTTTTTTTTTTTTTTTTTTTTTTTTTTAATCCCCATAAATCATAAGCAGTGTCACAGAACAAACCGTTTGCAGATTCTGAACAAAATGATGTCACTTTTTACTGGCCCCACCCATGACTGTTGATGGACACTGCCGTATTAGCATTTCACAGACAAGGCTTCCCAGACTAAAAAAAGCATGTTTGAGTTGTTCTAACTGAAAGCAGCTTGCACTGACATATCTTAAAAGATTTGTCTCAAGATGCACACCAGTAATGTATTTTTCTTCTTCTTCTTCTTCTTCTTCTTCTTCTTCTTCTAAGGCATGTTTTATAAAAGCTGTACTTAAATGTCCTAATTGAACTAAGACCTAATCTTGGCTTAATCTAAGCTTGTCTGTGAAACCAGGCCATAATCCAGAGACATGGTGCCAGGAAGTCATTGGCACAGCACTGTTAAAAATGCCTCGCACATGCACAGGGCAAACAGTTCCATGAAGAAGAGAGATGCAATGCTAAATTTATTGCAGCAGTGACAAAGCACAATAAGTATCAGGTGTGTGCGAGCGCTGCCAGCACTGTTCCATTTTTGTATCCCTCTTCTTGGCCGCAATCTTCTATTGTGAGGCTGGATGTGGGCCAGTGATAGGAGGGCCCAGGGGAGCGATGTTTGGAGGGGAGGCGGACACTCTGTCACACGTGCTAACTGTCTTGTAATTTTCCTTTGATCCCATAATCTTGATTGGAACAGACACATAAAATCATGCCAATGTAACTAGGAAAACTGCACATCATGCAAATAATAATAACCTTTTTTCAGCAGTCTCTCAATGTTCTGTTTTTTTTCTTCTTCTTCTTCTTTCCCTCCTATCAACATTTTAACCTTCATAGCTTTGCTATGTGGTTTCTTGGAGCTTTCAGGTGGTTGCTAATAATAACTGTGAGTCAGTAGACCACCTTGGACCATCAAAATCCCAGCCTCCATGTTTCACAATCCATCTTGGCCACATTAATCTGATTTTGACTTTTTTCCCTCCAGCAGGGTTGTCTCACCTTAGCTTCTCAAAGCACTCTCCACACTTTAACCTTCAACCTTATATCCTACTTGCAGAAGTTCTGTTATTGTCACATTTCTCTCGCTGCAAAACTTCTCCCGAAATCAATGGTCTGTTTGAGGGAACTTTTAATGAACAGACTGAAAGATTTGTACCCTCCATCCTCTGCTAATAATGTCAGATGAGCTTCCCTGAAAATCAAGGGCTGCGTCAGTCTAGATGTGTCAGTGAATGGAGTGGGTGTAATGAAGGATGGAAGAACAACTCTCAACAGCACTGTGAAGTGCTGAACATGCAGTACTGAGCAGGTGATATAATACAAATCGTACAAATGAAATTGAATGTGAGTGGCGTTTGCTTGTAGAAAACTCGCTGTACAATGCTAAGGTGTTTTGGGTGGTTGCTAGGGCATTGCTATGTGTTTCGTAGGGTGTTCTGGGTGGTTGCTAGGAGGTTGCTAGGGTGTTATGTGTTTGTATGTGTTTTGTAACATGAGATCACATGTGAGACAGGAGTTCTCACTCGAGACTGGATCGCTTCCTGTTAAAAATAGTAGCCCGCAAGCTTGCAATCCAAGCTGTGTGCTGATTTACAGTGAAAAATAAAAAGAAGAAGAATATGAAGGAAAGAATGGTTGCTTGCTGATGTTCTGTTGCAGGTTTATGACTCCTCCACCTAAATTTTCCCTTGCCCTGCATTTTGCTCTTTCATTGGCTGTAGGTTGTTGCTGATGTAACTTCCAGTCAAAACACATTTTACACCATCACAATTATGACCTTTTATCACGATTGCGAGTTATAAAGTCAAAATTGCGGGATGTAATTGCGCAATTCTGACTTTTTTTTTTTTTTTTTTTGCAATTCAGTTTTTTTCACATTTAAGATTTTATATCTTGTAATTCTGACTTTTTTTTCTCAGAATTACGATGTTAACTTGCAGTTCTGAAAAGGAAAAAGAAAATTGCAACTGAGAAAAAAAGTCTGAGTAGGCTTTCAAACTAAATATGAATGTAGCTCGAAACGGATTTGTAAAAATTGCATTTCACATGATTTTTTTGTTTTGGTTTTTGTTTTGTTTTGTTTTTTGTTTGTTTTTTTGCCGTTCACACTTGCTTAATGTGATTGGATTTCAATCGGATATGCACAAAAATCGGATTTGGACTGACAGGTCCAGATATTTAGCATTAGGGCTGCACGATTAATCGCATGCTATTCTCACGCGCATTTCGTCAGTAAAGCCGGTTCCCTGATTACCGCTAAATCGCCATCACCTGTTTTTAAACGGAGCGCCTTTTAATAGACGGAGCCGTAGTTCACGGACAAGCCACGCAATATCGCGTTCATTATCGCAGGCGATTCATCTGCGATATGAACGCGATATTGCGTGGCTTTTCAGTGACCTACGGCTCTGTCTATTAAATGCCGCTTCATTTGAAAGCAGGTGATGGCGATTTAGCGGTAATCAGGGAACCGGCTTTACTGACGAAATGCGCGTGAGAATAGCATGCGATTAATCGTGCAGCCCTATTTAGCATGCTAAATATCTCTCTCACATCGGCAAACGCATCAGAGCTTTTCTCAGTCTTTGATAATACAAACTATGTGATTGTGTAGATTTCGGGAATTTTGACGTCGAAGATTTCCACAAAACTCTTGGTGAGTAAAAATCTGGGCTAAAATTGTGCAGTGTACCCGGCCTAAGGTGCTCGGGTGTTGATAGAATGTTTATATTTGGTTGTTAGCCCTTGCTAGCTCTGTGTTATCATAAGCCAGGTAAAAAATCATAAATCAAATCACTTAGAAAAAATTGTATTACATCAGTTGTCAACAATCAAATATTGTCTTACAACAGAATCAGTTTGATGGAACAGATAATAAAAAGGTATTTTGTTGTTAGAATAAACATTGACGTCAAAATTGTTTGTGATTATAGGCCTAGTTGTTTAAACAGTATTTATTGAAGTTGCCAGCTGACATACACTTTACAAGCATGTTTGCAAACATGCAATAACCTCTTGCTTAGGCACTCTGAAGCAAAAGACTTTGATATGTTGATAAAGGCCTTAATGTGAGAACATATTTAAACTCATGTATCTTCAGTATTAGTTATGAGCGAACAAGCCCCAGATCAAAGCGTTCTTACATATATCTTATATATCAATGGCAGTTCATTCAAAGATCTGACGCTAATAGAAATCTATTCAAAAACATGATCATAATTCACGTGGCAAGCCACTGGAGACATGATCTTCCCTTGTTTGTCTGTTTTTCAGTGTTTTAATGAGATGTTCTCAGAAAGCTGCAGATGACACAGCAAACGTCACCGGCCTGAGGCCTACGTGACACAGATACCAAAGAAATTTGTTTTCCTTCTTTCTCCTCACCCCATGTTGTCACATGAAATCTTCAATCTTTCATTTTATATCAGACGGCAAGTTGTCCCTCTAGCACAAGCCTGGCTTAGTCACTCGCTGCATTATTTAATTATTTTTTCCCTTTCTTTTTTGTTCCTCTAACTCGTCCTCTAATAAGACATGTTCCACTTTTGAAGGTCTCATTTCACTGATAATGTCGCACTCCTAGAAGACATTGACATCATCTTTGCGCAGATAGCTGACATATATACCCCTCTCCTCTCTGTCGTTCTTGTCTTTTTTCGCTCTATCACATTCTTTCTTTAAAAACCAAGCTTAATCAGGTGAAGGTAATGTCCTTTTACTTTGTCTTTTGCTCTGTGAGTTATTTAGTTCCATTTTTCAAAACGAAATTGAACATTTTAATGATAAATGCGACATACTGGAATATCAGAAATGGAAAGTTGATGACTGAAAAATACGACACGTTCACTGAATTAGAGAACGGAGATGCATCGAATGGACTATAGAGTGGTTAGTGAGCTTAAGGATGCTCTTTCTTTCTTTCTTTCTTTCTTTCTTTCTTTCTTTCTTTCTTTCTTTCTTTCTTTCTTTCTTTCTTTCTTTCTTTCTTGTTGTTGTTTTTTTGTTTGTTTGCTTTTTTTGCAAATTGACATTATTTCCGTGACAATTAAACACTTTTTTCCTTATACGTCTCATTACCATAATGAATCTTAATGAATCACTTTTTTTAATTATTTTTTTTTGAATAATTCTCATTATTCACAATTATGTAATCTTTGTGATATTGGCTATAGAAGAGGAAGAATTGTCTAAACTTGTTAAATAATCAAAATCTATAGACTCTATACTTACTAAGCTTCTGAAAGTGATGCTTCCAAAAGTCATAGATCTTCTTCTTAATAGTTCATTACTATCTTTACGATATTTCCTTTTTTCTTGATCATATAATTAGTTGATCTTGACTCTCCCTTTTCTGTCAAAAATACTAAAAAAAAGCAGTATCCTCACAACTATGTCCCTTTTTAGAAAGATATGGTATCTGCAAGAATTTAGAGTCAGGATTTAGACTGTATTATTGTACTGAGTCTGCTCTCATTAGAGTAACAAATCTCTCAGTGTTACTGGACCTTAGTGCTGCATTCGATACTATCGACCACAACATTCTTTTGAATAGACTCAAAAAATATGTTGGCATTAGTGGAAATGCATTGGCAAGGTTCAAATCATACTTACCTGACCATTATCAGTTTGTAGCAGTACATGAAGAAGTGACACATTGATCACAAGTTCAGTATGGTGTACCACAAGGCTCAGTACTAGGACCATTTCTTTTCACTCTGTACATGCTACCCTTGGGAGATATCATTAGGAAGCATGGCATTAGTTTTCACTGTTATGCTGATGATACTCTGTTATGTCTTTGTTGTCAGTTAGAAACCTGGTTGTTTTATTTGATAGCCACATTTCTGGTAGTTGCAAAACTTCATTTTCCATCTTGAAAATGTATCTAAATTATGACATATGCTCTCAGTGATACATGCAGAATAGTTAGTTCATGTGTTCATGACCTCAAGGCTATATTATTGTAATGCTCTACTGGGTGGTTGCACTGCACTCTTAATAAACAAACTCCAGCTTGTCCAAAACGCAGCAGCTAGAGTTCTTACTAGAACCAGGAAGTATGACCATATTAGCACAGTTCTGTCAACACTGCATTTTCAACACTGCATTGACATCCCATACATTTTAAAATCTTGCTAGTTACTTACAAAGCACTAAATGGTTTAGCTCCACAGTACTAAACTCTGGAACAGTCTTCCTAGCGTTGTTTGGGAGGCAGACACTCTGTCAGTTTAAATCTAGATTAGAAATCTCTTTAACCTAGCACACACATTACACACGTATCACATTTCTATAAATGCAAATCCGTTAAAGGTGCCATCGAATTGAAAATTGAATTTACCTCGGCATAGTTGAATAACAAGAGTTCAGTACATGGAAATTACATACAGTGAGTCTCAAACTCCATTGTTTCCTCCTCCTTATATAAATCTCATTTTTATATAATCTCAATCATGTTTAAAAGACCTCCGAAGAACAGGTGAATCTCAACATAACACCGACTGTGACGCAACAGTCGGGATCATTAATATGTACGCCCCCAATATTTGCATATGCCAGCCCATGATCGAGGCATTACACAAGGGCAGGCAGTATTAACGTCTGGATCTGTGCACAGCTGAATCATCAGACTAGGTAAGCAAGCAAGAACAACAGTGAAAAATGGCAGATAGAGCAATAATAACTGACATGATCCATGATAACATGATATTTTTAGTGATATTTGTAAATTGTCTTTCTAAATGTTTCGTTAGCATGTTGCTAATGTACTGTTAAATGTGGTTAAAGTTTCCATAGTTTCTTACTGTATTTACAGAGACAAGAGCCGTCGCTATTTTCATTTTTAAACACTTGCAGTCTGTATAATGCATAAACACAACTTCATTCTTTATAAATCTCTCCAACAGTGTGTAATGTTAGCTTTAGCCATGGAGCACCATCAAACTCATTCAGAATCAAATGTAAACATCCAAATAAATACCATACTTATGCGATTAGACATGACGAACACTTTGTAAAGATCCATTTTGAGGGTTATATAAGCTGTGTGAACTTTGTTTATGCTGTTTAAGGCAAGCGCGAGCTCCGTGGGCGGGGAGCGTGAGCATTTAAAGGGGCCGCAGCCTAAATTGGCTCATAGTTAATGATGCTCCAAAATAGGCAGTTAAAAAAAATAATAATTAAAAAAAATCTATGGGGTATTTTGAGCTGAAACTTCACAGACACATTCAGGGGACAGCTTAGACTTTTATTACATCTTTTAAAAAGACGTTCTACGGCACCTTTAAAGGATTGTTAGGCTGCATAATGTAGGTCAGCCGGAACTTGGAACACCTCCCACAACATCCAATGTACTTGTTACATTGTTAGAAGAATGGCCTCTACACTAATATTAATCTGTCTCATCCTTTATACCGAGGCTATACCGTATTCAGCCGGATCCAAGCCATATCCAGATCAGATGGTGGACCCACACTTAGGCACGACCACAACGCAGCCCTGAATGTCAGTAGAGACCGTGTCTACTAGACAATCCCCTGTGAAGACCTTGTCAAAACGACAGCCATTGGCACAGATCCTCAGCAGAGACAAAAGACCTCTGCACAGACACAGATGGCCAGCTTCTTCTCCATACCGGCATGATGCATCCGATCTTCAAGCAGAAATAACTAGATGAAACATTTTGATGAATACCAATCTATAGTCTGACTTCTGACTTGCGATGCAGCCTGAATCATAATCACACCATGTTCGTTGTTTGGCCAGAGGAAAAGTGGCCCCCTGACTGAGCCTGGTGTCTCTTATAAGGTTTTTTTTCTTTTCTATTTTTTTATACATCCTGTCAACTGATTGAGTTCAGGTTCCTTGCCACTGTCGCCTCTGGCTTGCTTAGATGGGGACACTTAATATTCAACAATATTATTGATCTGAATGGAACTATTTAATGAAAACTGAACTGAGCTGGACGGCGACATCACTGGTTCATGCAGAGCTGCTTTATAACCGAATTGAACAAATTTAATAATTGATGATCTTTATAACAGAACTGAATCGACACTGAACTGACTTCAGCTGAACAATGACACTGTTTTTGTTGTTTGTAGAGCTGCTTTACTGCCAAATTGAACTCTGTTTGCATCATTGAATCATTATTTTCCTGTTGATCAATCTTTATTGTATAAACCAGTTAAAAAAAAAAAAAAAAAAAGATAACATGACTTTATCATTTTTAGTGTATTACGAATATTGCATGATTTTATAAGCATAAATTAAAGTCAGTGCTATATATATATATATATATATATATATATATATATATATATATATATATATATATATATATATATATATATATATACCTTTAAATATATATTACAGTATAAAATATTTATTTGTTTAGATTTTTGGCGTGAAATTGAACTTGAATGTGTTTTTGATAGGTTTTCGTGTGATCATCCTCTCTAAAATGTTAAGTAAAGGTTTGTCAAACATCCTTTTTTTCTGTGTAATTAAAATCTGTATTACACTGATGTATTATACATTGTTTAGATTGACAGTCTGGGCCCTCTGGTCAAACTCTGTTGAGAATTAAACTGCCTATATACACACACACAGAGGAACCATCCCAGTGGAGCAACATCCCATTAGATGACTGCTTTTGTGAAGTGATGTAAAAGACAGATGTACCTCTGAGAATTAAACCAGATGATTCTGGAGAATCTGGAGTGTGTGTGTGTGTGTGTGTGTGTGTGTGTGTGTGTGTGTGTGTGTGTGTGTGTGTGTGTGTGTGTGTGTGTGTGTGTGTGTGTCTATCTAAGGCCTGTCCCAGATTATATGGCTACATCTCTATCTTTAGACTGATGATGTGCACCCATCAACTTCTGAACACTTCTGCTCTGAATCAAACCATCACTTCTGAATTCCTCTTTGGCAGTGACACCGCTGAAACTCTTAACAGTTAGAAAGTCTAACAGTTTGACTTTATTTTTGGAGGTTTTAATGAGATGTAATTTCCTGGTTTTAGATAGATTGTGTCATATAAATCTTAATACTGAGCCAATTTCATGTAGATCAGTCCCAGTTTTGAATGTGATGCTTTGCAATGTTTTGCATTTAAACCCTTTCAATATATATATGAAAGAATCATTTTTGGAGCTAATAATAAAAGCATGACTATATCTGGGTTTCTTTTCTGACATGTAATCTTATAGCTTTTTTTTTTTTCCATTAAGGTATTTTCAGGGAGATTTAGGTTTAGTTTTAGACATGTTTTCGAATATATTACCAAGAGCATGAAAATGTCAGTCAACATGTTTTTTTGTTTTGTTTGTTTTTTTGTTTTTTGCAAACACTTAATTCACTTGATCTAAACACATATTTGGCTACAAGATCTCCACAAATGTTTGGCTGTTACTTTATGGGATTATGCCCATTAATTCTTTGTTACCCATCTCCTGTATCTAGACATAACAATGTTTCTTTGCACAATTCTCATTACTTGTACTCCCGCTGGGTTCATGATGCTGATACCTGCTATACTTTGTTGGAAATGTTGGAAATCTGCATTTGAAAGAAGAGAAGAGCATGTGGCCTTGAACCATTTTATTAGCATGGCACTATGCTGTCTTAATTTACTTCATTAAACTTTACATATTTAACGGCTTATCAAACAGCATTCATTAAACTTTACATATTTAAACAGCTTATCAAACAGCATTAGCCTTGCAAATTGCTTAATTTATTTAGTTCTACTTCAGTTGTTTTTTTATTCTATATAGTATATAGTTAATATATATATATATATATATATATATATATATATATATATACAGGTGCTGGTGATATAATTAGAATATCGTGAAAAAGTTCATTTTTTTTTTATTGTAAATTATTTTTAAAAATGAAACTTTCATATATTCTAGATTCCCTACATGTAAAGTAAAACATTTCAAAAGTTTTTTTTTTTTTTTTTTTTTTTTTTTTTATATAATTTTGATGATTAGAGCGTACAGCTCATGAAAGTCCAAAATCCAGTATCTCAAAATATTAGAATATTTACATTTCAGTTTCATTAAATGACCATCCCTACAGTATAAATTCCGGGTATCTCTTGTTCTTTGACACCACACTAATGGGGAAGACTGCTGACTTGGCAATGGTCCAGGAGACAATCATTGACACCCTCCACAAAGAGAGTAAGTCACAGATGGTCATTACTGAATGTGGTGGCTGTTTACAGAGTGATGTATTAAAGCATATTGAATGAAAAGTTGACTAGAAGGAGGAAATTGGGTAGGCAAAGGTGCACAAGCAACAGGGATGAGAATACTGTCAAGTAAAGCCAAGAATATATGAGTTTCATTTTTAAAAATAATTTACAATAAAAAAATGAATTTTTTCACGATATTCTAATTATATGACCAGCACCTGTGTGTGTGTGTGTGTGTGTGTGTATATATATATATATATATATATATATATATATATATATATATATATATATATATATATATATACACACACACATATATATATACACACATATGAAATATTAAATGAGATGTCTTTAAAGGGGGAATTTGTAAATTTGCATTGGCAAGATAAATATCATGTCTATTCATGTCAACTGGAGTGAAAAGGAGTTTTTGAGGAACCTGTTTAGAAAACAAATATCATTTTTGAAACTCTGTACGGTGTTTTTAATGGTGCATACATTTTATTTGCTTTTAAAGACCATAAATATACATCCAAAGTTTGGGGATTGAATTTTATTTTATTTTATTTTATTTTATTTTATTTTATTTTATTTTATTTTATTTTATTTTATTTTATTTTATTTTATTTTATTTTATTTTATTTTATTTTATTTTATTTATTTTTTTAATTAATATGGTTCAGCAAGGAAGCACTGAATTGATCAAAAGTGAAAGTAAAGACATTTTATAATGTTGCAAATGATTCCTAATTCAATTTGTTTTAAGAATCCTGAAAAAAGTATCAGTTTCCACACATATATAAAAGTAAATAATAAAGTGTTTCTTGAGCAGCAAATCAGCATTTTAGAATGATTTCTGAAGGATCATGTGACACCGATGACTGGAGTAGTGATGCTGAAAATTCAGTTTTGCATCACAGGAATAAATTACAATTTAAAATATATTCAAATAGAAAACAGTTATTTTAAATTATAATAATATCTCTGTTTCTACTGTATTTTTGATCAAATAAACGCAGCTTTGGTGAGCAGAAGAGACTTCTTTCATAAAACATTAAAGAAATCCTACAGACCCCACTTTTGCATAGAAGAGTGTCATGAATTATTTAATTAATCTGTTTATTAACTTATTAATTTGTACATTCATTATTTATTTATTTATTTATTTATTTATTTTTTCAAGAGAACTCAGGCTGGAGAATTTCACTTTAATCTAGAACAAATAAGCATGTCTTAATTTTTATTTCTGCCAGGAAAAGCAGATGTGAATAAATTGCATGTATAAATTACAGCTACAGCTGTATTCCTCTCAGAGCACAGAAATGTATGAAAAATGTATGCAGGTAATCCCCAATGACACATATGTACCCACCACCATTCTGTAACTTTGAAGGCATGTCAAATATTGAATAAATATTTTATAAATGCAATGGGATGTGTCTTTATTCAAGAAGAATGTGTGCATGTTTTATTCAAAGAAAACTTCCAAGATTTTGGAAGCAGACGAACAGCACAAACGGAAAAAGGTTGATTCCCAAATCATCATTGCTCAAAACAGTGAACTCAGTTCAGTTAAAAGACTAGAATATTAATGCATAAACACTCAGTTTTCAAATCGTATTTCTATACTGTTCTGTACTACTTTCAAAAAGTTTGCTTCTGTCCTTTAGATAAAGAAACACTCAAGCTAGTTAAAACTTTCATAATCTCAGTTCAGGATTCTTAAAGTGTGACAGTATGTTTGCACCCCATGGCAGGCCCAGGGAAGCATGCAGAGAAACCAGCATGAATTCCTGTTGCTCCTGAGGTGTTTTTGGCCTGGATGGGCTCTGATCTCACCTTCTGCTGTTGCCATGTGACAATAGCTTGCTGTAATCAACCCTTGCTCAATTGTTTTCTACTCTGGCTCTCACCTGTATGGGCACCTGTTCTGCCGCAGTGACATTCAGATCAGTGCCAGTATTCAGACAGAGCAGAATGGAGTTGCACAGAAACAGTCCCACACTGTTTGCTCCATAAAAGCTGATGAGAGGGTTCCATTGCAAAGCATCCAGAGGGTCGCTCTCAATCTTGTGTGGCAGCTTTACATGACAGACATTTCGGAGTCGAGGACTTAACAGGGTACTGCTGTTTGAATTGGCAATGGAATTATATGCATTATGAATTTCAGATGATGTGCTTCTAGATAGATTAAATTCGGTCAGATTTTTTTTTTTTTTTTTTGTCATTTAAACTTATTTTAAATTACTATGCCTTTTTTTATTAAAATAGACATTAAAAAAAACTAATCAAAATGACAAAAACACAACAAAATTACTAAAACGTGAACTAAAATAATAATAATAAAAAAATGAATAATAAAAAAAATAAAAATAATAAAATTAAATAAAATAGTAGACATCTGCACACTCTCCTGAGAGCCTCTCTTCCGTTCTATGACAAATGAAACAAATGCTTATGCAATGGATAGTGGCGAATGATCTATTCTGTATTGTAATGTCCATGTGTCATGCAATAAATAAATAAATACATAAATAAAACTGTAGTCTCACATAGATCTATAGTCTCAAATATACTTTATAATCAAACTATCATAACAGTGTAATTTAATTACCTCATCATCTGTCGACATGATGCCGGTAAATTGCAGAGCTGTTGTGTTTATTTTTTTATTGAGAGGAAATCATGCAGCACATATTTACGTATCAATCTAAACGTCGTTCTCAGCAGCGTGGACGGCATCTGAATATTCGTTAACAGTATATCGCTGCAACTGTATTTCCAACTTGTTTGTACTTCTAAGCAAAAAACAAAAATGAACGTGTGTTACGTGTGCACAAGCATTCATTTACTGACTGCAGTTCACTTAATGGCCACTGGTGTCGCTAATAACAAGTGGTTAATAACAAGCAATTCATACTACTTGCAAATTTTGCTCAGTTTGAACCTTCTGATAGTTTTGAGCAATCTGTATGGTACTTTGTCATTTTTGGAGATCGGAAAGGTCTGTCTCCATTTACTTTCATTTTAGAGCAGCATGAACATTCTCCTAAACATTTTTTTTTTTTTTTTTTTTTTTTTACAGAAGAAAGTAGGTTATACGACTTTGGAATGGAATGATGATAATTTAAAGATGAAATGATTTTGGTAACTGGTGAACTACACTGTATTAAAATATTTTTCGAAGATTATTTCATTTTACATGAAAATTCTATGTAATTTCTTTGTAATTATTTGTGACATTTACTTGCAGTTTCTAAGTGAAAATTAATCTATTCTTGTGTTTTCTTTTAGGTTATGTGACTAAACTGAATCAGTGGAAAGACATCTATCAATATTAATTTCTGTTCTACAATTGGAGATTCTTGTCAAAAGAGAGCTTTTACTGGTGCGCCTCAACTGAATCAGCACAAGTACCCCATGATGAACTGTAAAATACCCCAGCTGCACATTGATAAAAAGTCATTTTATGAGAAACCAGGTGATTTTACCCTAAACCTTTTTTAATCAGTAACGGTAGACAAAGTACACTTGGCCCTCTGGTGCATTCCAATTTCCCAGACATCTATATGGAAGATTTCCATTTATTTTCTGTTCCAAATTTACATCAGTCAGCAGACTTCAAGAGAGGATTTCCTACACCCCACTATGTTTTATGGCCCGGGGCTCGCCTGTCTTACTCGCTATGTAGTTTCAGCTATGCCTTTCAATTGCATTATAGCAGCCTCTGGGGCAGCCTGAAGCCAAATGGTCCTATTTAGAAAATGTAAAAGTTCTCTAACTTTTGCAAGGAATTATCCCTTTGCACCTTGAATAACTTTAGCAACGATTATCAATTAGCACCTTGCATTTGCGGTGTGAAGTGAAAGGTCATGTTTGTAGTTAAGGCTAATCAGAATGTCTATGAAAACAGTCTTAATTAAACAAAGTGTTCCTTGCAGTTCGTTTTAAAGAGAACCACTTATAATTATATAAATTCTAAATAAATAATCATTCTGCTGCTTTAGCTGCAAAAAGGTCTTATTTAATTACCACATATTCATGTTAAAAATAATTGTATTTTTCCTCCTTTATAAGTTGCTTTGGGATTAAAGTGCCTGCTAAATAAATACGTGTGACATGTATTTTGAATGTCAAACTACATAAGCGCCACATGTTTTGGTCATAAAGTAAAAATGATGAGACCCGTGAAGATTTCACCAATCTAATCCTAAAGTGGTAACATCGTACAAAGGTGTACCAAATGTACCTTCATGATTTATGTACTAACATAAAACCAAAGTGAACATCCATAAATCTACTTTTGACACCATAACTGTGGCACATCAACCTTTCCTGCTGTGAATTTATTACACTGTGAAGTGTACACATCTGTCATCGATACAATAGAGAAACATACAGTGCAAATTCAGTTTGAATGTCTGATGCAATTGCAAGTGCATTCTAAGAGTTTTTAGCACATTTTGCTACAACTTTTCAAAAGTGTCTCCGATTGCCAAAGCCCAATGCATTTTGAGTAATAATACGTCCTACTCCACTCTATTTGCTTTTTAAAAAGGAAGCAACTTGTCACTTTCTCAAAAGAGCCATATCTCAATGTGCTGGGCTTACTGCTATAATGATGTCTATTTTAGTCCAAAATGGCAGCCTTTATGTTCCCAAAGCTGCTATTTTGTTCGTATCTCCAGTTTCCTGCCCCCGACATGACTTTTATCTCTACATGTGTCCTCTGTAGTGATGCTGTTATTGAAAATTCAGAAATTGTAGAATGGCATATATGCACCTATAAATTATGTCAGGACTGATAAATTCAGTGAATGTGAATTTAGAAACATTGTCACATTTAATTTTTTTTTTTTTTTTTTCTTTTGCTTGGGGGCAGGATGTGCAAAGCAAGTTCAGTCGATAAATTCACTTGTATTTATTTACTTTTAAATCTGAAGTGTGTTATTTCTGTGCCACTAGTTTCACCAAAGGTAAAATCTCATGACCATTTTAAAAACAGATTTAATTAAAAAAAAAAAAAAAAAAAAAAAATCTCACACAAACCAATCGTTTTGTGTCTTAGGACATCAATGTGATGTCCCGCAGGGTTTAATTTGGATTTGTCTATGCAAGTTTTTTCAACTCTTATTGATAGAGTTCCCATTCACTCCCATTATTTGACTGACAGACGGCAACGGTTGCAGTTAAAAATCATCATTTGTGTTCTACTGAAGAAACAAAGTCACCTACATCTTAGACGCCATGGGGGTAAGCAGATAAACATCATTTTCATTTTTGGGTGAACTATCCCTTTAAGGCTAACATATTCGTACTAAAAGCTAAAAAAAAAAACCTTAAATTTTGATTTCAGAAGGATTCTAACAAATACAACATTTGATTTTTATAATGTATTAGTAAATGTAAAAAAATTAACTAAGATTAATAAATGCTGTAGAAGTATTGGTCATTCTTAGTTCATACTAACTAATGTATTTAACTAATGAAACCTTATTGTAATTAATGCAAATTAAACTGCAAATTACTGCAACGTGTTACCTTTATTCATCGTTATGATTTTCATGATGACACAAATTTCTGTTTTCTGTTTTTTTTTTCTTTTTTCATAATGTAAAAAAGGACTAGGCCTAATTTGAGAATGAACACAGCTTATTTTTCACTGTGATACATCTGATTATGATTTCAATAATATTGATATTGTTAATTTTTTTAACTGCCTATTTTGGGGCATCATTAACTATGCACCGATTCAGGCTGCGGCCCCTTTAAATAACGCCCTCCCTCCCCCCCAAGCTCTCGAGTATAAGTGCAGTTATACAGTGCATTTACAAAGTTCACACAGCTAATATAACCCTCAAATGGATTTCTACAAAGTGTTCGTCATGCAGCATGTCTAATCGTGTAAATATGGTATTTATTTGGATGTTTGCATTTGATTCTGAATGAGTTTGATAGTATGCTCCGTGGCTAAAGCTAATATTACACACTGTTGGAGAGATTTATAAAGAATGAAGTTGTGTTTATGAATTATACAGACTGCAAGTGTTTAAAAATGAAAATAGCGATGACTCTTGTCTCCGTGAATACAGTAATAAACGATGGTAACTTTAACCACATTTAACAGTACATTAGCAACATGCTAACGAAACATTTAGAAAGACAATTTACAAATATCACTAAAAATATAATGTAATCATGGATCATGTCAGTTATTATTGCTCCATCTGCCATTTTTCGCTATTGTCTTTGCTTGCTTACCTAGTCTGATGATTCAGCTGTGCAGCTCAGACGTTAATACTGGCTTGTCTGATGCCTTGAACATGGGCTGGCATATGCAAATATTGGGGGGCGTACATATTAATGATCCTGACTGTTACGTAACAGTCGGTGTTATGTTGAGATTCGCCTGTTTTCCGGAGGTCTTTTAAACAAATGAGATTTATATAAGAAGGAGGAAGCAATGGAGTTTGAAACTCAGTGTATGTCTTTTCCATGTACTGAACTCTTGTTATTCAACTATGCCGAAGTAAATTCAATTTTTGATTCTAGGGCACCTTTAATCATGCCATCATAATTTTTATCATGATTATGCCTGCATGAAATCCCCAATATTATAAGAAGGAGTCTCTAAAATTCTTCATATTTCATGCAGATATGATAGATGCAGTAAACTGAATTGAGTTGAGATTATAGTTCCTGAAAGCATTATGAAATTAGTAAAAATGTTCAATAAAGAACAAATGTTCTAATTCTATGGATTATGTGCAAGCCTAATCATGACAGTAATTAGACACTGATGACATCATCTCGACAGGTAACCGAGGTTACCTCTGACATCATACATCTAATAAACCCCATGAATAGTTCACAGTTCAGCTTTTTAAAGCAGCTTACACATGTTCATGTGGCGTGTGGGTCATGGCCTGTATTAGTTTTTTTTTTTTAAAGAAATCACTGTAAACCTGTTAAGTCATCAAGCACCGGTGGGTTTATCTAACCGCCTCTGCAGGAGGTAAAGCTGGGCGCTGTTTTGGCCGCTGAAGCATAAGGTGCCCTTGCTGGGCAGTAGTATAAAATTACATTCCCCTTCTTCTGCCTTTGGCGCGATGCCGAGGCAAGGCTATTGTCCCCTCCGAACAAAGCTTGCGACATGAAATAACACATAAATGAATTATTTGGTCAGAGGAGGGAAGCAGTGAAATTAATCAAAGGTGCCATGGCTCTATTGTAGCTGTTCACTCTTCTTGATGGCATTCTGCATACAGGAAAAAAAGAAGAAGATAATGGCTTTAGGAGACCCATTCTCTTGTTTTGCGTTCTTACTTTCACTTCAACAAAATCCATAGCCTTGATGCCTTTCAATGGTTCACTGATGTTGGATGTGATTCCTGTACTTTCAAATTCAGTTTGAGAAGTTTATTTACATCTTATGTTTATTTACAAGTGTATCCAATTCATGAATATTTAATGTGGTGTTCTGGAAAAAAAAAAAAAAAAAATGTCTTTATCAGTTCCCCATAAATTTGGAGGAATTAGTGCATATCCTCTAGCAAGGAGGACTTAGACATTGTTACACTTTAAGGTGTCATTGTTACAGTGTAATTATATTTAAGTACTGAGTAATACTAATTAACTACATGTACTTACTATAGGGTTTGGATGAGGGTTTGGTTTAGGGTTAATTGCATGTAATTATGCATAATTTATAGTTATTACTAAAGTAACTACATGTAACGTGTAACAATGACACTGTAAAATGAAGTGTTAACGTGTTTGTTTAGGGTTAGTTGCATGTAATTATGCTTCATTTATTCACTGTAAAAAATATTTTTATGATTTGTTATAACTTTTTTTTTCTTTTGTCAAACCAACTTAGATTATTAATGTAGTTCAGTTAATAATTCTTTTTTTACAGTGTTGTTATTACTGTAGTAACTACATGTAACGTACTGAGGACACTAAAATAAAGTGTTACCTTAGACTTTATCTGTTTTTTTTTTTGTTTTTTTTTGGGGGGTATTTAATGCAGCAACAGTGCCAAATCTTCACAAAATAAATGCAACACTATACCTTTTTTAATAGCTGCTAATAAATACCAATCAATTATTCAATCAATCAAATTTTATTTATATAGCACCTTTCAAACAAATCCGGAGTGACTTTCACAAGCAATGAAAATAACACTTAAATAGTTTATAATAGTAAAATGTTAGTATGGAACAACAATAACGAACTAACTAAATAAATAAATATTATTTTATAATTATTTAGTATTATAATTAACATTTTATTAAATTAATAAAATAATAAGTAAGCAATAAGGTACAAGAGTGAATAAGTCAGGGCTGAAGGCGTTGTTAGACACAACGCGAAGCGTGACTTATTCAGCCGTGACTTATTCACGATACAGCACTATCCTCGATTACCTTATTGCTTTTATAAAACAATTACCACACAATACAAATATTAAAGCCAAAAATATGAATCAATGCAACTTTCATTAAGTAAACTTTCACTAAAGCATTCCTTCCACCAGAAAAATAATTCCTGACCATGAACAGCAACAGACGTTACATTATTACGCCATTAGATGGCAGAAAAGACTGTCTTTATGAGTGCATCAGACAGTAGTGAAGACTTTTATATTGAAAAGACTGAATTGTTGTGAACACGGAACAAGAAGCAACTGACAAATGCTTTGAGTAGCGCTGTCAGTCACGGGAAAACCCCTTAAATATTAAAAGGACAAGATAATACATCAAACATTTAAACAGATTTTTATTATGAACATAGGACTGACCTAAAGGAAAGTTCAAAATCTGAATGCAGGTAATAAACTCGCTCACTCGATCTCTTTCTCACAATACTCTTCTACATAATACAGTAAGCTTCAATGAGTAATATCAATTGAGAACATGCTGTTTACGTTGCTAAGAGTGGTTGCTAAGGGTGTTGTGTAGTGATACACAGAACCACTGAGGGAAGCGGTCATAGCTGTGTTTTATCATGAATAAAACACAGCTATTGACCAATCAGAATCTGGGATAGAAACTAACCGTTTTATAATTATAATTAAATGAAAAATAAAAATGTTAGTAAATAAAATAAGATGAAATGAAATAATAGGATCATAAAACTAAGAATTTTTAAAGCCATACATAATTGGGTTTTTCATTTATGTAAAAAAAAAAAAAAAAAAAAAAAGATTTGTTGTACTTTGTGAACAAATAGAAGAGAAACTGGACAATCTGAAGGGACTTCCTGGTTTATAAATTGAAAGCATATTTAAAAGCAAGCTTTTCTATGACATCATGTTCTGCTGGGCCTCGTGCCAAAGTGTAGGTGTGATTTGCCTTGGGTAAGTTAAATTAATGCAACAAGAGGTTAAATGCATAGTTTGTAGGTTCACTTGGTAAGCATCTGGAAAGTAAATAAATGTAGGAAGGGAAATCATCTTGTTTACATTATAGGCTATATAATTATTCTGTAAGAAGTGGTATCGAGTAGATCATTTCAATAAGAAAACCCTAATTTCCGAGGCAATTTCTATTTATATAGTCCATAATTACCAATAGTGCATGCATAAGGAAAGGAAAAAAGGACTTGTGTACTTAGAGTTTGAAAATTGATGTTTTGATGAGAAGTGCTAGTTAGTCTACATTTGCATAAAACTTCCAAAGTGTTCCTCTTAGGTGAATAAATTCAGGTGTTGTTTACCTCAATGTGGACTTTTTGGGTAATGCTAGGTTGTCAGTTTGTTAAGAAGGGACACATTTTGATGGAAGAAACGGTCTTATCTTTGCTATGAATGTCTGGAAATCCAAGATTGTGAAATAGAAGGTGGAAAATATAGATGCAAAGTGCTGGTATCGTGTTCTGTCTGGATCCGGTGAAGAAAGTCCTTGGTTGGGGGAAAAGGTCACATCATGTGATCTTTGCAGCCGTCCAGATGATATGCTGTGTTGTGAAGTGATTAAAGTTGCTTAGAGATGATTTGAAAAAGCACTCTGTAATAGTGGAGTAGAACTGCATCATCAATGCCTGTGGCAACCTTTTCAGATGCTGCAGGAAGTACAGACTTTTTTGTTGTTTTTGAGAAGACATGAAATGATGGGGGAATATGAGGGAAAATGATTTTTGAAATGATGCAAGCCTGATTTAAACTTGCATTGAGCACGAGCTAACCACTTGGGTTTGACCGTCTTCTGCCGTCTTACGCCGTCTTACTTAAATTGGGAAGTAAAGTTCACACTAAGGAATTAGTAACTATTAGTTGATTTCTAGCTGTAAGTCTGTACTTTGGTTGCACTATTTGTACTTATAAGGCAAGACTAATGAGTCGTGCATTACAGTTCATCTGCATTACACTTGACGTTTTAAACATATTTTGCCTCATGTAACTACAAGAAATTATAGGTCTATTTTCTTTGAAATACACCATTATTCCAAATGTATAACATTTATTGTGCAGTTGATTCTCATATTGTATTTCCAGAAAGTTTTGGAATATTTTTTCCTCTCCCCAAATTTGTCACTACAGAAACACAATAATAAATAATTTATTAAAAAGGGTAATATTGACCTTTTAAGATTTTTGTTTACATCTACCTTGTAAATCAACCCTATCTCACGACCAATTCGTACGTATTTTACGAGGTGGCTAATTCATATGACCTCACTCGTACGAATTCATACGATTTGTCTAAACCCTAGTGATTGGTAGGTTCAGGGGCAGGGTGTCACATGTCTTGTGTTTTTGTTTCCCCTGTGACCTAGTTTCTGTCTGTCAGTTAATTATGTAATTAGTTTCCACCTGTGTTTGTTATCGCCCTCATTATTTCCTTTGTTTGAGTTGTGTATACACTGTAAAAAATGACCGTGATTTTAACAGTAAAAGACCGTAAAAATGCTGCGGTGAAAAACTGTTGATTGGTTTACAGAAAGTTTCCGTACTATATACGGTGAATAACTGTAATAGATCTAATGGTACATTTAATGTAATTTTACGGTAAAATACCGTTAAATTCACAGTTTTTGGAAGTGAAAAATAACAATTCATTGTAAAATTTACAGTGAAAAACCGTATATTGACATTCCCACAATTCCCTGCGTGACACTTCACAGTTGATATATTTTCGTTGAAATAACTCTGTTTCTTCTTAGTTTTTCTCATTTTTTTCTAATCAGTTATGTACATTAGGGTTTTATGTTACATCTAATGTTGTTAAATTAATGTTTATTGCATTTTTAAAATTTCATGCATGTTACCATGATGGTGTTTAGTGTGTGTGTGAATGACACTGTGTGCACCTTCTATATTTTAGTATTGTGCTTCTCAGCTTGTGGAAAATCTGCTTGTGATGAACTTTGATTCATCATGTGACTCTCATCACCACTGTGTTTGGTGACTGTCAGTGTATTATAAAGGTACAAAACAGATATTAGTACTTCATTAGGTTGGTAAATTAACATTATATCAGTTAATGAAATACGTTATTTTACCGTAAATTTTACTGGGATTTTTTTTACAGTGTGTAACAATGATGTTAATATTACTGAAATCCAATGTTAAATATACATATTTAAAATGTAAAATTCACATGTAACTCCGTAAGTATGTTTACGGTTTGATGTCATTTTTACAATATTGTTCTGGTAACCACAGCTGCCGGTATTTTTCCGTAGAAACAACGGGATTTTTTTACAGTGTATATACCCTGTGTCTTCCTGCCATTCCTTGTCCGTTTTTGTTGTATATCAGATGTTTATATTGTGTTTCCGTAATTAAACTCTACTCATTATATACTCTGTCGTCATTGTGCCTTTGGATATACACTGACTGTAACACAGGGTTAGGGGTAGGGTTGTGTGTGTGTATATATATATATATATATATATATATATATATATATACATTAAACCAAACACTCATAATTGTCATCTTGATAATTGATAGTTGATAATTCAGTATACTTAATTTTGGACAAAACATCCCATGTTTCGGTCATGACTGCACATTTTCGGTAGTGACAGTAAAGTTTTGGTATTGACCACATTACATTACAGAGGTTTAACTCTCATACTAAAACACTAAAACATACTAAAATACTAATGATTTGCATAACTGTACTAAAATTTTATTTCCCCCAAATAAAGGGTCCATTTTGTCACTACCCAAACAATGATGTCGCAACCGAAAATGAACCACATGTTTCGGTCGTGACTTAATTTTTTGAGCCTAGCTCAAAGATGATAATCATGGTTAGCTAGCACAGTTCTAAGCAGCTGCAAACACATAAAAACTAAATTTTATGGAATAACACCCAAAAAAGTGTGCTTAATTTCAGAAAAAAAAAAAGAAAAAAAGTGTTTGGTAATGATGTTTCTTAAAGTTACACAAAGATTTTCAGATTTGAACACATTTACCTCAAAATGATGGTACCTATCTACTATGAAAGAGAGGCTTTGAGAGAAAGGGACACAGGAATATTTCCTGATCAAAAATGTAGGGATGTGGTTAAAATCGGTCTCAGCCAATGGACAAAAACATACATGTAGTGACATGAAAATGCAGGACAGGATTTTCTTTACATAAAGTTTCATAATTTAAAAATTATATATATATATATATATATATATATGTTACGGATCCCTTGTTTCCCTGGACTCCATTTCCCAGAATCCTCCTGTTTCTTCACCTGCACTCACTTCCCTCGTCAGCTCCCCATCGTCACTCATCACCAGCACCTGGACTCTATTGTTAGCACTCCCTTTATATTGCACTCACTCCCTTCACTCCTCGTCCGTCTTGAATGTTGTATAGAGCGTATGTTTGGTTCTCCTTGCCTTTTGTTCAGTAAAGATTACGTGTGATTGTGGAAATCCGTATCTGCCTCTTCTCTACACCAGCATACCATAACAGAAAGACGGACCCAAAAACGACCGGATTTTCCACAAGGGAAAAAAAAATAAATAAATAAATAATGGAGACTTACACCGGCTCCCTGGATCCAGCTCCTCCAACGCCTCTCACCCTGACAGCCAGCGATCGCCTTATCGGGCTCCTGCAGGTAGGTCGTTCGCTGGAGAGGTATGTGGAGGAGTTCGTTGAGCTCGCTTATTTGTCTGACTGGCCTGAAGCAGTTTTGATCTCCCTGTTTCTGGATGGACTAGATGATGACACCATCCGTTTTAGTGAACCCGATTATCGTTTCTCCTTAAGCGAAACCATAAATTCCATTTTATGGTTAAATGATTCCAAATTTATCGTGTATTGGGTTCAGGATGGGTGTCTGTCTCTAGTCCATCCAGAGACACGGTTGGCCGGGCCAGTCAGTCAACCTCCGGCTTCCTCCGCATACCTTTCCTGCGAACTCCCTGCCTGCCCCATGCTGGACCCACAGTCCTCTACTGGGCCCAGTAAGCGGAGGAGGAGGAAGAAAGCGGCTCCAGTCTCTTCAGAGCCCGCTCCAGTATCTCCAGAGCACGCTCCAGTATCTCCAGAGCCCGCTCCAGTATCTCCAGAGCCCGCTCCAGTATCCCCAGAGCCAGCTCCAGTATCTCCAGAGCCCGCTCCAGTCTCTCCAGAGCCTGCCGCTCCATCCCTGTGCGAGCTGCCAGATGATGCGGCCTGGCTAATAGACTTTTTCTCTGAGCCAAGTTCTCCAGTCTCCGCCGAGCCAAGTTCTCCAGTCTCCGCCGAGCCAAGTTCTCCAGTCTCCGCCGAGCCAAGTTCTCCAGTCTCCGCCGAGCCAAGTTCTCCAGTCTCCGCCGAGCCAAGTTCTCCAGTCTCCGCCGAGCCAAGTTCTCCAGTCTCCGCCGAGCCAAGTTCTCCAGTCTCCGCCGAGCCAAGTTCTCCAGTCTCCGCCGAGCCAAGTTCTCCAGTCTCCGCAGAGCCAAGTTCTCCAGTCTCCGCAGAGCCAAGTTCTCCAGTCTCCGCAGAGCCAAGTTCTCCAGTCTCCGCAGAGCCAAGTTCTCCAGTCTCCGCAGAGCCAAGTTCTCCAGTCTCCGCAGAGCCAAGTTCTCCAGTCTCCGCAGAGCCAAGTTCTCCAGTCTCCGCAGAGCCAAGTTCTCCAGTCTCCGCAGAGCCAAGTTCTCCAGTCTCCGCAGAGCCAAGTTCTCCAGTCTCCGCCGCCGAGCAAGCAGCGCCAGTCTCCGCCGCCGAGCAAGCAGCGCCAGTCTCCGCCGCCGAGCAAGCAGCGCCAGTCTCCGCCGCCGAGCAAGCAGCGCCAGTCTCCGCCTCCGAGCCCTCAGCTCCAGCCGCCGCCGAGCCCTCAGCTCCAGCCGCCGCCGAGCCAGCCGCTCCTACTATGAACTGTGTGTTTGTATCCTCCAACCCAAAGACTGTTTTCCCTCCCTGCCTCCCTCTCCCGCCTCCTTCCATTTGTCTCTACACGTCACCTCCACCTCAAGCCCCCTCGCCCAGATCTCCACCTCGGACCTCTGGGCGATTACCTACACCCTGGCTCCAACCTCCCTCGTCTCCACCGTTGCCCATCAGTCCTCCAGCCTCACAAGTCTCCATCCTGCCCCCGTTCACACCTTGGTCCCTCGTCAGCCTGCCCTCCCCTCTGGACTGCACTCCTCCGTCTCCGCTCCGTCCCTCCGTCCCTCGTTTCCAGTTGGCTTCCTCACTCCCCCTGGTGTTCACTCTGTTGTCTGTCGTCTGTGTTCAACTGCGGCCTTCTGGAGCCCCGGCTGCGCTTCGGTCGGTGGAGCCGCTGGTTCCGCCATCTCCCGCCGGTCCTTCAGCGCCGCCTGGGTTCGGCGACAATTCGGCTTCGGCTCCTGACCCGCAATGGCCGCCCTCGGCTCCTGACCCGCCATGGCTGCCCACGGCTCCTGACCCGCCATGGCTGCCCACGGCTCCTGACCCGCCATGGCTGCCCACGGCTCCTGACCCGCCATGGCTGCCCACGGCTCCTGACCCGCCATGGCTGCCCACGGCTCCTGACCCGCCATGGTTCTTGGACCTGCCCTGGACACCTCCACTCCAGTCTACTCCTCCCCCTGCTCCGGTTTGAGGTCTCCAGGGCGCCCGCCCCCTCCCGGTTGTTACATCTACGGCGCGAGGACGCGCCTCCCGGGAGGGGGAGGTACTGTTACGGATCCCTTGTTTCCCTGGACTCCATTTCCCAGAATCCTCCTGTTTCTTCACCTGCACTCACTTCCCTCGTCAGCTCCCCATCGTCACTCATCACCAGCACCTGGACTCTATTGTTAGCACTCCCTTTATATTGCACTCACTCCCTTCACTCCTCGTCCGTCTTGAATGTTGTATAGAGCGTATGTTTGGTTCTCCTTGCCTTTTGTTCAGTAAAGATTACGTGTGATTGTGGAAATCCGTATCTGCCTCTTCTCTACACCAGCATACCATAACAATATATATATATATATATATATATATATATTACATTATTATTATTATGTA